>NC_080571.1:118272565-118578110 GCF_030247185.1 Malaya genurostris | reverse complement strand
TTTATTGTTTATTGTTTATTGTTTATTGTTTATTGTTTATTGTTTATTGTTTATTGTTTATTGTTTATTGTTTATTGTTTATTGTTTATTGTTTATTGTTTATTGTTTATTGTTTATTGTTTATTGTTTATTGTTTATTGTTTATTGTTTATTGTTTATTGTTTATTGTTTATTGTTTATTGTTTATTGTTTATTGTTTATTGTTTATTGTTTATTGTTTATTGTTTATTGTTTATTGTTTATTGTTTATTGTTTATTGTTTATTGTTTATTGTTTATTGTTTATTGTTTATTGTTTATTGTTTATTGTTTATTGTTTATTGTTTATTGTTTATTGTTTATTGTTTATTGTTTATTGTTTATTGTTTATTGTTTATTGTTTATTGTTTATTGTTTATTGTTTATTGTTTATTGTTTATTGTTTATTGTTTATTGTTTATTGTTTATTGTTTATTGTTTATTGTTTATTGTTTATTGTTTATTGTTTATTGTTTATTGTTTATTGTTTATTGTTTATTGTTTATTGTTTATTGTTTATTGTTTATTGTTTATTGTTTATTGTTTATTGTTTATTGTTTATTGTTTATTGTTTATTGTTTATTGTTTATTGTTTATTGTTTATTGTTTATTGTTTATTGTTTATTGTTTATTGTTTATTGTTTATTGTTTATTGTTTATTGTTTATTGTTTATTGTTTATTGTTTATTGTTTATTGTTTATTGTTTATTGTTTATTGTTTATTGTTTATTGTTTATTGTTTATTGTTTATTGTTTATTGTTTATTGTTTATTGTTTATTGTTTATTGTTTATTGTTTATTGTTTATTGTTTATTGTTTATTGTTTATTGTTTATTGTTTATTGTTTATTGTTTATTGTTTATTGTTTATTGTTTATTGTTTATTGTTTATTGTTTATTGTTTATTGTTTATTGTTTATTGTTTATTGTTTATTGTTTATTGTTTATTGTTTATTGTTTATTGTTTATTGTTTATTGTTTATTGTTTATTGTTTATTGTTTATTGTTTATTGTTTATTGTTTATTGTTTATTGTTTATTGTTTATTGTTTATTGTTTATTGTTTATTGTTTATTGTTTATTGTTTATTGTTTATTGTTTATTGTTTATTGTTTATTGTTTATTGTTTATTGTTTATTGTTTATTGTTTATTGTTTATTGTTTATTGTTTATTGTTTATTGTTTATTGTTTATTGTTTATTGTTTATTGTTTATTGTTTATTGTTTATTGTTTATTGTTTATTGTTTATTGTTTATTGTTTATTGTTTATTGTTTATTGTTTATTGTTTATTGTTTATTGTTTATTGTTTATTGTTTATTGTTTATTGTTTATTGTTTATTGTTTATTGTTTATTGGAGCAGGGAAAAATCCTCTTGAGTTGACCAACTATTAGTACTTACTCAAAAGGGCGCAAAACCTCCTCATCTTTTAGTACCAACAGATAATACAAAATCCAAATGATACAATTTTACTTAAAACTAATACGAGCTATACTTTATATACAAACATTAACTACATTACACTTAAGCAAAATTAAATTACATACGAAGGTTCTTAAATACATTCAATAATAGGTCAAGTTTTAAAAAAAGCAATAAATAAACGTTTGAGAGTGACACGAGATAGATTAAAATCAAATATTGTATAACACCGATTAAATATGCGAGCCATACTAGACAGGGGCTCATTCTTCGCGTAATTTGTTCTAGAAAACTGGATGACGAGGGAAGAGTTGCTCCGGAGAGTTCTGCGTCGGATGTTTATATCCATTTGTTCAAGCAGATCAGGACAGTCTATATGACCAAGTATCAAATCGGAAATAAACATTGCTTTAGAGACGTTGCGTCGATCGCTAAGTAGCTCAAGTCCAATTAGGTTAAATCTGTGTTCATATCTAGGAAGAATATAAGGGTCTCTCCAAGGCAGCTGACGTAGAGCAAATCGGACAAATTTATGTTGCACAGCCTCGATTCGTTGTACTCCATTACGGTAATAAGGTGACCAGACTACTGTCGAGAACTCAAATACAGAGCGAACCAGGGAAATATATAATACTTTTAAGCAGTGGATGTTTTTGAAAGACGTCATTCGGAAGATAAAACCGAGTTGCTTGGATGCCTTTGAGACGATGTACGATATATGCTCACAAAAAATTTATTTGCTATCAAGTATGACACCAAGATCTTTGATGCAGCTTACTCTATGTAGCTCAACACCAAGAAGCGAATACATGAACATTATTCGATTTCGTTTACGGTTAAAGCTTATTATGGAACATATTTCGTAAAAAAAAAACTTTCGGTGGCGTCTTTCTACTGTTTATTAATGTATTGTATACAAATTCAGATAGATTCAAATCTATCCTTAGTGATGAATCCTACTATAAATTCAACTTTTTGAATTTTCGAGCAGATGAGGAAGTTTTAAAACATGCAAAAAAGTATCATGGGTAAACAACTTTCAATCATTCTTCCAACAACAATTGTAGTAATGTTACGACTTGTGAAAACATGTAATATTTTTGTGAGCACACACATGTTTTCTACAGATCAACTCAGATATACAATAAATTTCTTATAATTTGTTTTGCTCTTTCCATTTCGTTTTCAATAAACTTTTATATACCCAACTGAAACTAGTCAACATTTGTGATGTCTAATGATTGAGTTTTGAAAACATAACATCGAAAAAAAATACCCCTTTACGAGATGGCTTTAACGTGTTGATCTATGTGTTAAATAAATGCGAAAAATAAAAATGTTTCGAAGCATCCCCCTCCCTCTCGGCGACCCTGGAAATACTGAGGAAATTGACAATAAACTTCAATACAAAGTCCATTTGTAACGTATTCACTTTTGAATATTACATGTGTGGGGGAAAGTTTCATCTAACCTTTAAGTCTATACTCTGTAACTTAAATAAACGGAATCTAGTACATTACCGATTGAACGAAAGTAAACAATGCGGAATAGAATTTACCACAATGTCGTACTCTCGTTAGGCACCCTTAACCATTTATATAATGATAGACAATCCGCTCTGAACTTCCCTCCTGTGATTGCATCATTTGCATTGTTTCATGAATGCTGACTGTAATTCGTCTGATTTTAAACGCATTCGAATGGTTGGGTGAATGTCACTTTCCATTATGTTTGGGCGATCGCTGGAAACAAAAACAGAAGCACACACTGGTAGAAGAGCCATTTTAATATTAAGGTTAGATAATTTCGCAATGTTTGGTCTTACAGCCATCCACTGGTAGGGGGTAGTTATGAATCGCATTGAAGCGCCTCTTCGAAGGCTTCCATACTGTCGTTTGGTCGTTTCCATACTGATTGCCAAATTACCCTCCGATTTGTTCACTATGTAGTTAGTTAAATTCTTAAAGGTTAGTTTCGTTGAACAGTGAAGGCTGCTCGTTCATATTTTTAAGTGAGGGCGCCTTCCAACCTTAACTATTTCATGTTGCTCCAATAATTGACTATGCAGAATTTTTTAATATTTCGATTTCAACCTTCTTAGACTCACACCAAACATATCGTAAGAAACGAGTTAAGGTGGAATAAATGATTATAACATTGTTTATGCGAAACAAGATGAATGATATTGCTATCGTTCTAAAGTATCCTTAAGTATTACATTAAATTAAATTATTAAATTATCAAATTAAATTATAAGTAAGCAAAGAATAGATTTTCATATTTTAATCTAGTAATGGAAATAACAAAGTCGTGTAAATGGCATCGAATAAAACTTATCGAAAAAGTTCATTTATTTTGATAGTAAAAAATTACGAGGCTTGTTACTTATGCATTTAGAGTTAGCCTAAAAATGAAAAAAAGTATTATGTAGGAAATGGTTTTATTGTTTTTCAAAATATTCTTCTAGATAATCAATACACTTCTTAAGGGACTCTCAAAACATGGCTTTTGAACGCTTCAATAGCTTATTTTTCACGGAAGGTAACAAATAGAAGTCGTTAGGTGTCAAGTCGGGATGGGCGGGTGACCCATCAATTCGACGATTTGGGTGCTTCAACATTCGGATGTTTGAACCGAGAGCTTGCATTATTGTGGTAAAGAATGATTTCGCTTCTGACAAACAAGTGGTATACCAATCAGAAACAAGTGGTAACAAATGGTATACCAATCAGAATTGACGGTCTTACGATCCTCTAAAGCAACGGTAGCGATATGTCCATTTATACAAAAAAAAGTCCATTTTCTTTGAAGTGCTTCGAGCGGGAACAACTTTTATTGGATTTGATTCTTCTTTTAAGCAGTCCCGTACAGTCGACTGCTGTTTAGTTTCGGGCTCATATGAGTAAATCCATGTTTCGCCACATGTGAAAATGTTAAACACCAAATTTGAAGCACTACGATTCATCATTTCTTTGTACCAATCGACATCGAGCCTTTTTTTTAGCAATTGTCAAATTATGTGGGATCCAACTTGAACAATATTTTTTTCACGACTAAATGTTCATAAAAAATAACATATAATCTTTCCACACTAATACCCAAGGCTGTCTCCATTTCACGGTACGTCACATTACGATTTTCCATTATCAGATTTAGCATAAATAATAACGTACGTATATAATTGACTAGATAAAATGTCTATTATTTATATACTCGTTTTGTTTTATATGTATTTATTTATATTGCTAGAAAATAATTGCACATTATTTGAAATTGATCCATCCATATTTCTTTGAAATTGGTTCCACAATAACTCAATCGGATGGATCTTAAGTATTTCACGAACATATCAAAATCTCACAAAATGAACGTCGTTTAACAGCTATCAGTTACTTATATACATATATACATACGAGCCAGTTGTCGTATGTTCGAGCCCCAACCTGGATGGATTCTTAGTGTCAGTAGGATTGTAGTAATTGCCATGCAATGCCAAGATTTTGCTTTTTGCCTTTTTCATATAGAAAGGTTCTAGAATCACTGTGAAAACCGACTTTTTAACCGAGTCATGTACCATTCGACTCAGCTCGACATACTGAGCAAATTTCACTCTGTGTGTGTGTGTGTGTGTGTGTGTGTGTGTGTGTGTGTGTGTGTGTGTGTGTGTGTGTGTGTGTGTGTGTGTGTGTGTGTGTGTGTGTGTTTGTGTGTGTGTTTGTGTGTGTATGTGTGTGTATACGTATGTGTGTATGTACAAAAATGTGCGCTCAATTTTCTCGGCGATGGCTGGACCGATTTTCACGAACTTAGATTCAGATGAAAGGTCTCTTGGTCCCATAGGATTTTTACTCGGATTGGACTTCCGATTCGGAAGTAACGGGGTAAAACGTGCAAAAAATATGAAGAAAAAGTGCACTCGATTTTCTCAGAGTCCACTAAACCGATTTTCTTCCACTAGGATTTAAATTGAAGGCCATGTAGTCTCATTGGTTGCTATTGAATTTCATCTGGATCCGACTTCCGGTTCGGGAGTTATGGGGTAAAGTGTGCAAAATGAACTAAAAAGGTGCAATCGATTTTCTCAGAGGCCGTTCATCCAATTTTTATAATTTTAGATTCAAATGAAAGGTCTTACGGTGCCATACGGAGTTCCTGAATTTCATCCGGATGCGACCAAAAACAAATTACCCGAAAACCTAAGAAAATTTCACCATCAAAAAAAGATACCCGTGTAAAACCAAAAAAGTGCTTATAAAGACTGTACCAGCAAGTATGGACGCACTTTGATTTCGCTGTAAATAATTCACAAGTGTTAGATATTCAAATTTTATTCAATATGCTGATAATATTAGACTACAACAACAGAATATTATTCTCAACATTTGCTACTTAGCCATTGTAGACTAGCTTGCGCACCTTCTTGCGAACGTTCCTCATTAAATTCCGTACATACTTCTTGGCGACAAGTTTTGACACTTTTTTCCAATCTTTTTCGAACTGTTGAATGGTTTCGGCTGCCTAGACATGTTTTTTAAGATGTGCCTTCGTTAATGCTCAAAATTCCTCAATTGGTGGATTCATGTCTTTTGGGAGGAAAGTAACATTTTTGGTAGTATACCAATCTACCGTTGATTTCGATTAGTGGCAAGAAGCAAGATATAGCCAGAAGACAAACTTTCCTTGATGTATATTTCGCAGTTCATTGAAGCAGTGGTGATGAAGGGTTTCGAAATCTTACCGCAGCTACAAATTGCTTGCCAGATCATAGCTTTCTTACCAAATTTTTCGACTTCAATCGATGTCTCGGACTGGTTTAGCACTTGCCCTCCTCGCACCGTATAATATTGTGTTCCCGGCAAGGATTTGAAATCGAGTTTCACGTAGGTTTCGACATCCATGATTATGCAGTTGAAATTTCCAGCAAGAATCGTATTGTACAGCTTTCGAACCCTCGGCCTGATCGATGCTTCTTGTTTCGGACTACGTTTTGGTTGTTTCTGCTTCTTATAGGTTCAAAGATTCAAACGTTCTTTAGCACGAAGTGACCACTTTTTTGACCACATCCCGAACTGAAACCTCCTTCTTTTGCTCGAATGCCTTCAGTATACGTTTATCCAACTGAGGGTTAGCAGGACCTTTTTTTCGACCCGTTTTCGGTTTATCCTCACCAAACTTCCTGATTGCATTTCGCACGGCTTTTTCACTTACTCCTTCCATTTTTGCAATCTTTCTCAGTGACAGTCCGCGTTCTGTACACCATTTGTACACAATTTTTGACGTTGTTCTGCTGAAAGTCCACTCATTTCGAAACAAACTAATGCAAACGAATAAACAACTGCACAAGAGGTTAGGACAGGACGCAGCCATAAAAATTGACAGATTCTGAACCATTGCGAAATGACAGCGGTTTTTGGTTGCGTCCATACTTTCTGGGACAGTCTTTAGTGGTTTGATTTCAAATGCACGTGGGAAGGACATATTAGGTATCTGATAACAAAATGCCAACATAGAGTAAATTTTCTTCGAACAACAACAGGATCTTGGTGGGATGCTCATCCGGAAGATCTAATAAAATTGTATCACACAACGATAGTTTCAGTGATGGAATAGGGATGTGTTTGCTTTCGTTCCGCTTCAAACTGTCATACAATTGAATTAGAGCGAATTCAGTATCTTTGACAGCTAATTGCCTTAGGCTGAATGCATTCGACACATACAATGAGTTTTGAAGTTCTGGCGGGAGTTCATCCATTGAAAGGTCGCTTTTGGCCTTCATCACACCTGCAAATACGATGTGCGATACTGAATTCTCTCGTTATTAAAACTTCGAAAGCTTTGATCTCAAACAAGATTCATGGCAGTATATCTCAAACAAGATTCATGACAGTATATTTTAAGATATATTTCTTATTTTTCGACACATCCATGCAGTACGAAGTGGATGAAATCCCGGTTCACCTTCGCTCGATGGCAATCACAAAAATATTTTCAAGTAAATTCAGGCATATTGCCCCTGAGAAAATATTTTGCACGGACGGTTTACGAATTGAAGAGGCCACTGGGTTTGGTAAGTTTAACAGTAATGTTTCGGCCTTATTCGGGCTTCAAGAACCTGCATATGTTTATATAGCAGCGTTAGCAGCAGTTCATTATAGCTTGAGTGTAATCGTCACATTATCTTCAAACCATTATTTCCCTCTTCACAGATAGTCTTAGTGCAATTGAAGCCATTCGCTCAAACATGGTTGACATGAAAACACACTCAAATTTCGCTATAGAATAATATCAAATGTTATACAAGACCACAATTTTGTCATCGCATCGCATTAAACGAAATTTTGCAATTGATCAATAACTACAATTTTTGATCAATCCCTGCCACGATTCCTTACCAGAAAACTATCATTACTGCGTGGTACACCCAGTGGACAAACTAATGGACGCACGATTTATTGTTAGAGTAATTGTACATGCCAGTATGCTAACTTTCTCCAAACCTCTCTCCAGTAGCACTGGCATTTTAACGCGATGCTAGCGGAACAAGATAAAATTAGTCGTGTGCACTCCACTGGTCAACAATAATTGAGACGAATTTGTGCGTGACAAAACACTCTATTACTACAATTACTACACAAGGGTTCCATCAATGAATGATTACAGATATTTTACTGCTTCGCCTTTCTCTGCCATCCTATTTATTCGTCATCTACACACTTAATTTCGTTCGGTAAATCTTGCCTCTTTTGACGAGTTTTGAACAGCCGAACTACCGAATATTTCCATTCTACTGATATATCAGCACAAATGAACATTTGTTGACAGCAGTACCTCAAGGTACCGCAGTGATAAAACGTGAATTTTACCGACAAAATCATCTACCGAGATTTGAACAGCTGAGGTCGGTAATCCAATTTAAGTGTGTACAATACTTACTTCCCTTTTTAAAACATGAGTAATCACTATAGACATCGCATGGTTAGCACTGCGATCCAATTGACCCCCAGAATCCTTCCCGGTCTGGGCCCGAACCTCATGCGTTGAATCGTCAACCCAGATACTCAAAGTGTAAAAGTAGGAATGATTATATGATATTCAAAACTGAAATAATATATGGCTAATTTTGGCTAATTTTAAATTATTCCAGTAAAGACAATAGTTATAGAAATGAATCAATCTGGTTTTATCATTCGGCTTTTTTTATTCCAGCCATTCAAAGCTATCGAAAATCATTCCGGGCATGTATATCAGCAAATTTTCTTCACGATAACTGCATTTATGTGATTGAAGATATCAAAACCCCTACTGATTTTTCTATTCAATTTCTATGATGACTGTTTCCGATGCGAATCGCTATCGGTCACTTGGCCGTTGCTCAATATTTAGATGTATCTATAAAATTGGAAATCATTAAAATAAATTGGATTTGCTGCGTCTCTATTAAGGCTCGCATGTGAGTATGAATAAAATATTCTTGTCATGACCACTCGAATTGACGTTGATCGTATCCCGTAGTTCAACATGCAGCGTTCGATCAATATCGTTTCACAGAGTATCTGATTGACTGTCGGAGAGCTATGGATATATACCATGACTTTCTTGTGGCTACTTATTCGGTCACTGGAGTAATTATATTTTATGTTGGAATTGACGGTTTCGTTTAATGTCTTTTTATGTACACGGAACGACCGAAATTAGCTCTGCGCCTAATTCGTATTACTGTTTTTGAATTAGTTGATTTTAACAACAAAATTTCCAAAATAACTATAAAATTAGTTAAAATTGAGAATTTACTTTGCTGAAAAAACTGTTATTTTTAGAGAATGTGTTTAGTTGGTGAATATCCTCGACACAAACCAGTAATATTTCAATCCAACACGAAATTCTCATTGACAACTAATTTTGTTATTAAAATCAGAAAATTTGTTTCTATTTATCTATCACCATCATTACTGAAGGACAGCACAAAGAAAACAAAACTGAAATGGGTATTATTAACAAGTTTATTAGCCAAAAACTCATGAGAAGTGTCAAAGCAAAACAATCCATTAAAAAGCTAAAAAGGACAGTCTTATTGAAACTGCTTGCAAAATTGTTTTGATGTTTTTCGCATGTGTTCGATATATCTTTATTTAAATTTCTAAACCGATATGTAAAAATGTCGTAAACTGTTAGTGGAAATCGTATTTATTCAGAATTTGTGCGCACTTGAAGCGATTGTGCGTAATAATGTTTTTACGCGGAACAGTGAAGTGAATTTCGAATGTTTCACTCTAATTGTGATGAAGTTTTTTTGTATCTTCAAACCTTCCGAGCTGCGCCGTCCGGTGTACTACTTGTATTCGGTTTTTGTTTTCCGAGTGCTCAAAGTTTTCAGTGAGAATGAAGAAAACAGTGATTTAGAAGAAAAAAAATCAAAAAGATGTTTATGTTTCGTTTATGTCTTTTTCTCCAATGCAACATCGTATTTATACCTCCCTATATAGAAAAGACAACCGCGTCTGAAAATTTTTCGGCAGTAGTGTGCCATCTAGTGGCTAGTAGTCATTACGGTGTTACCGTTTCGGTGACAGGGCGCCATATAGCTGCAGATTGCAGAAGCCAATTCAATCATTCATATTGGTTGAAAACAACATTTTATTTCTTTAATTCAACTAAAAAATTAGTTGAATGGAAATGAAATGTGCCTTAGCCATTTCAACAAATATTTTATTATTATTAAGGGAATGAGAATAAAAAATCTAAATCAGCAAAAGTAAGATTTTTTTAGTTGTCTCAAAAAATAACTAACTAAAATCAGCAAATCAATAAATTTTTCGCGAAAATGCTGATTTCGGTCGTTCCGTGTATTTTTCAAAATGATCCTAAATCTTCTGTCCTCAAATAAATTCCCATACATATCATAATCACAATGTAGTCTTGAATGAAAAATATACATTAAATATATTCTGCAGACATAAATATACTTTTATGCAATGACGTTACGCCATTCCAACAATGGAAGTATGCCAATGACTGTATATTTGCCTTATCGTCGTTCGCTCATTAAGTTAGCTCTTTTCGATACCGTCTAATTGTTCACAACACTATATTCTATTCCGTATATCAGTTGTCGCAGCCATAAGCGGTGAATTGTGTCGACCGTATTAAATGAGATGTGAGAGAAACTGTAGCAATCTCTATCAATTAATAACATGTCATATACAAACATTCTTTGAATGAGATGTAATGCATTGCACCAAAACGCTTCGCATTGATTCGTAAATCACAATAACTCTGGCTGCACCCGAAGTTTGTTGTTAAAGTTAACTCTCGAAAAAAGTTTGATGCTTTTTGAGAAATAGAAAAATAACCAACAGTAACTCGTAAAATGTAAATTGTACTAAAATGAATTCGGAAAAAAACTAACCGAAAAATTAATTTAAAACAAACGTATCTTCAACTATTTTTTTCAATATTTTTTTAAACTTAAGCTTCAAACAAACACTTGATATTAAAACGATTGAAAAATAAAGTAATTACAGATAAAACATTACAGAATAAAATATGGAATAAATTTTCATATAGTAGTAGAAGTAGCCGTTTCCGATATATTTTGACATGAAAGCATTACAAATGGAGACCGCCGTGTGTTGCTACTTCGTTATTGATCAGAACCAATTAAGCTCGCAAAATGTTTTTTTCTGAAACAACTTACTTGGGAATAGTACGTAGTTTCACATTGTGTTAACTGCATGCAGATCAATACCGACGCCGACCACGTCCCAATGCAGAACTACTTGGAAAGGAAAGACTGTTAGTTTAATGCATATTGCATGTGAAAACCGAGAAATGCTTCACAGGAACGGGTTATTTTGTTAGTAAATTTTCGAATAATATTAGCATGCCCTAGCAAAAACAAGGCCTCAATTATCATGTGCTCTGGGTAGCTGGCTACCGAAAATAAGTTGCAATTTCATTGCATTTTGTATTAATATGTGCTTCCTACTGAAATTCGAAATTTCCTCCGAAATTTGTAAAACTTCGAACTGGCGGCTGTCGGGAGGTTCGTTATCAATTCATACGTTTAGCTCATTGTGTTCCGATTTTTTTTTCTTCAATAGACAGCCGTAATACTGGCAAGATATCACTCGATCATCATTAATCGAACAACAACGCCTTACGCGATACGAATTGAGGTCCATATCTACTCCGTAACCAAAATAATAAAATACCAAATGGCTCCTTCTCGCAGTCTTAACTATATTTACATACGTCCCAGTCAAGCACGGTCGCAAGAAATATCTGCACGGTTATAAATTTCACGAGGGCGTCTCAAACTTAGCGTTTAACTCGAAGAAAAAGAAATCCATTGATCAAACGTTCCCCGAATAATCGACGGAGTTTAGTCTAGTCCGATTGTTAGTAAGAAGAAATATAATAAGACATTGTAAGTAAGAAAAATGTGAAATATCTCTAAGGAACTGTATCACCAGTATCCTGCTTCTCCTATTCGCATTGCTGTGAACAATGCGAGATAACACACCACTACTGAAAAAATAAACACTCACGGATGGATTTGCTGCAAACCGAATTTTTTCCTTGGATCACTCGATTGACTTGTAAATTTTCACACATTTAATTTAAATCTGATAAAAAAAATCTGATAACACCGACAATGATATACAGATGGCGCTTCGATCGATTGACATAGTTTAGCTTTGGACGGTAAATTCGCAGTATCCCTTGCTGGAACATTTTTTTAGTTTTACTAATCAGCATTATTCAATAAACAACACTTTCACTAACTAACACAACGTAAGGAGTGTATCGAAAATAAGCTATCCACATACATTTGTGTTGTACACAAATACATGTGATGGTTTTTTATGCTCAGATAACGTCATGCTGTGCGTTTCGCTGTCAGTTTTCGTTTGTTTACTTGTTCGTGCGGTTGAAATTCTGCGTTTTCAAAATGTCGCGTATTGAACGTGAAAATTAAGGTGCTGAACGGATCAGGGTTATGTCGCCGAAAGCCATTTCGCCGAAAGCCGTTTCGCCGAAAGTCATTTCGCCGAAAGGGTCATTTCGCCGAATGTCATTTCACCGAATGGGCCACTTCGCCGAATGTCATTTCGCCGAAAGCCATTTCGCCGAAAGGGTCATTTCGCCGATTCCTGCAGTTGTCCTAAAATCGTAATGGGAATCGATTTAAAATAAAGACAAATTAAAGTATTTCTTGAATAAAGATTGATTCATGATCCTCAGAACGGAGTTCCCAAAGAAACTTGTTGACTACTAATCATCAAAGCAATTCCAAGCAAATGTATGTGGTGTTTTCCGTTTACTAAATTAAAAAATATCTAATGCGGCTTCGCCACATCGATTTGATTCGTGTGCTGTCCGACCTCGCTACCGCTCGTTCGGACCTAACTAAACTAAAGAAACCTAGCTTTCAGTAGACCGGGCAAACGAGGCGGTTACAGGTTTGTATGCAAGAGGCCGCCACTTCCGACGACTTTCGGCGAAATGGCATTCGGCGAAACGACTTTCGGCGAAATGGCTTTCGGCGCAATGACCCGCTCCCGTGCTGAACATATGGCTAAGTGAGAAGGGTATTACTATGCGAAAATTGGCGAAGCGGTTTGGAATTCATTATGCCAGTCTTGAAACAATCATGTATAAATTTGGGGAACACTTTTCTTTGGATGAGCTACCAGGAAGAGGCAGAAAACCAGGATCTTCCAACTTGAAACTGGACCAGAAAATGGTATCTCTAATCATGAAGAACAAATCAATGTCAATACGTGATTTGGCCGAAAAAGCAGGAACGAGTGTCGGAATGATCCAGTGTATCAAGAGGCGAAATCACCTGAAGACCTACAAGAAGCAGAAAATCTCGAAACAAAGTGTAGAACAGAAGAAGCGAGCAGCAGCAAGGGCCCGGATATTGTATTCGCCTCTTTTGCAGTGTCCGGATGCATGCGTTTTGATAGACGATGAGACTTGTGTAAAGCAAGACTCAAAAACCCTTTCAGGTCCACAATACTTTACTGTCGTCGTTGGGGAGGATGTGAGTGATGCAGACAGGTCGATTCAAGTGGAGAAATTCAGTCTAAAGGTACTGGTTTGGCAAGCAATTTGTTCCTGTGGTTTGAAGTCAACCTTTTTTACACTAACGGAACTATAAATGCAGAATCGATCTGAGTGTCTCCAGAGAAGATTGCTGCCTTTATATGAGAAGCATAGTACACCTCCACTGCTTTGGCAGGATTTAGCGTCGGCTCACTATGCCGTAACCACCACTTCATCCGGTTTTCATTATACTCAAGTTTAACCTCGTACAATAAATGATCAATTTTTAATTTGAATGAAATATCGTTTTTTATCATACTACCAGTTACTTTACTACAATTTGTTTGACACACATTGAAATAGACTTTTTTGAGAGCTACACTTAGGCACAGCATGGTACTCTCAGGCACAGTGATGCCAACTCTCTCTCTCTCGATATAATCAATATCGTCAATACAATTGGCTTGGTAACTTGTGCCCGAATTTTTCGAAAAAATCGAACGCTTTGCGCTTTAAATATTACAACTGAATACTGAAACATTGAGAGAAGAGTCCTTTGCAAATATTAAACAATCTCCTCTCTGGAGAGAAAGTATTGTCGGATTGATGATGATTTTTGACAATATTTTTGTCAATTCGATGAAGTTTCCACAACACGATCAAAAGTATTGTCAATACTCCTTGTATTGACAATAATATTGTCTCGTGTAAGAGCCGCTTTTAGTGCTTTCGCAATCAAGGTCAATCAATACTTATTCCAAGCATAGCCGAGTTTGTCCACCAAATAATAATTAAAAGAAAAAAGCATAAAGGCAAGAAGGCTGCAAAAAATTATAACGATAAACTGTCCCTATTCAATCGTCCAGATCTTGAGACGTGTGAAAATGTTTTTTTCTACATTTGAGTAAGTTTTCTATACTTTCTATAATCATAAGTTTGCAAGTGTGGCGGTTTCGTTTACTAAAAAATGAATAATACAAAAAGAAAAAGATTGTGTAAGTAGTGTTGACAGTTTTGATGGTTGGTGTTCGAAATTTCAAGTGTTCCCGAAGAAGAGTCGATCGAATCATTCAAGTCGAATGGAATAAAAAATGCAAAACTCGAACTCGAACGAAAGTGTAGATTCGTTCGTATCACAAATCCGTCGGATTGCAGAATCGGGGTGATAATCAGAAACGGATAACATTTCGAATATTGCACACATATGTTCAAATTCCTGGATTTTGATTTTAATGGGTTTACGTCGAAGATATCTTGAAAAGAGAACCCCGAAATTGGCCAGATGAAGTAGACATCAAACTCATTCGAAATGTAAGCAGAAAACTTATTCATTATACAATCGTCCGGTTATTTTCCATAGAGATTCAGACCAATAGCCGATTATAGTTTACTACAATGATATCCGACACAGTCCTGACCTAGTTCAACGGTACAGAACATCTGCTCACGCATGTTTAATTATAATTATTATATTCATATTATGAACCATATGCGCTTTCATGGTCGTAGACTGAGCGTCCAGTGTACTTACTTACTTTGGCTTTGCGTGTTTATTAAAGAAATCACGATATCAAGCAATTCTATGATAACTTTACGCGTTCATTCTGGCAGAACTAACAAATCATGCATTCTGTTGAGTAGATCACCCACCACACCCATTATCATGAATCATGTGGATATCACACAACATAGTTGTGTGGATAGTGATCACTTACACCAGCCAGAAAAGAAATTGAAGCAATTCAATTGCAGGGTAATTGAGAACATTCTTCCAATGTGTGAATTTAAATTGCTGCGTGCTGGATGGATAGAACAGTGTTCGAAAATTATTCGCTGTAAATTCCAATCAGTAGATCATCGCAGAATTCAATTGAAACTATATGGAACATTTCCCTAAAGAATTCAAGATTTTTGCGTAAACTATACTTTTAGAGCTATTCCAGAGATGGATTACAAAATACCAACATATTAAAACCAACCAATTCGCTGTTATAACCAAAATTAACTTATGAAAGCTACGTAATAGAAAAACAGGGTTATTGAAATTATTCGTCTTGAAATAAATCAAGTGATCTGTTTAATAGAATACCAATGTTTACTATTCCGTTACTTAATTTTCCATTCTTTGGTCGATCACAACTTCTTCGACAAAATCAATTTCTTTTTCGAAGAAATCGCTTCTCTGTTGACGGTTTTCAACGACAGTGAATTGTTCCTTTGGAAGTTTTTCATCGAATGTCATTTTGCAGGGTTTATTACTTTGCTGGCAATAAAAGAGATTGATTTGGTTTAAGCAGCTTATGAAGTTCATTAATAGTACTCTAAGCAGCCCGTTTTTAAGTAATTATTCACACTTGAAAGTTCGCGCGATGCAACCGAAAGAGCTACTTCTAGAATACATTATTCAGCTTCTATACAGAGAGAAAGTTCACACGGAACTTGTTCTCTACTTTCAAGCTCTCAAAAGTATTGCGTGTACTTTTAAGCAGCAAGAAAGTGGATGGTTTAAGTAATCGTGGAACTTCTGGTTGCTTGGGTAAACGTTCCAAAAACAGATTTGACCAGTTTTAAAGTAATTATCCATTGAAGAAAAAGTGTCGGTACGGTTTGTATTAAATAAATTGTTCTCGTGCAACGGACTAGGACTTAACGGCATGGAGAAAGAAGTTCATTTTTAACACCGCATAGATAATTCTGGACAATGCGCAGTGATCCGTAAATGTTACCGGAACCTTCGACCCGCGATGCGACTGTAAGCCGCGAATGTGATCAGTGATCCGTCGTTGAAGATCACTACGGTGAGGCAGTCCTCCCGTTCCCACAGAAATCAGATCTGTGTAACATTGCTCGTTTATCCTCGTTTACCCAGCTATTTCATCGTTTAATCCAAACGAGCGGTAACGAGATTAGATAAGAAAAATTTATCAGGTTTTTGCATGATGACACTAATTTTCCTTCAATACTTTCCTACGCTTACGTTCCAGCTCATCTGCCTCACTTTCTCGTAGTCGCTTTATTGGAACTTGTATTCCGACTACTTCTATGGGTCATTCGGGGATAAGCAGTTTGTGCACTTCGACTCATCGGTGCATTAGCAGATTGTGTTGAACTGCTAGAGCCATCACGCGAAATAATATATTCCGCTACTCCTGCTACTTGACGGTTCAACCGATAAGGCACTGGTCTTACAAGCCAATTGTCGTATGTTCGAGTTGCGATCTGGAAGGATTCATAGTGTGAGTAGGATCGTAGTACTAACCGTGCAATGATTCTGTACGCTATGAATCGGCTGCAAAGTTTGTTGAAACAGTAAATAAATAAATTTCAACACAAAATTATCTTTGCATATATTTGAGAATATTCATTTCATATATTGCAGTTAACATAATTTTTGTTAAAAATGCTTCGATATTGTAAAGTCTCCTCATCAATAGATTCAACCCCTATTCTGTATTTCTATCAAAATGATCTTTTTTTTTAATTTATTGATGTGGAATCCCAGTGGAAATAAGTTTCCTTTTAAGGGATCCACGTTTAATATCTAAAATTGAATAATATAATACTTTTTTTTTTTTTTTTAATAACTATTTATTGGAATATGAGTTAAAATTAAATTATTAAGATTTAAATTGGGTGTTCAGCCACAAGTGGTGACTTTTCAGCCCTGTTATATATATATGATTTGGTTATTACCATGAAGACATTATTTGCTTCCGCAATTCTGAGATTTTTGTGTAGGGAAAATTCTAAACCTACTTGTATTGTGTAATGGGGAAAAGGAACTTATATACTAACTTACTAACTAATACAGAGAGCGAATCGATTCAATTGAAGATTGCATCGATTTTTGTCGGAATTTGCTTATAATATTATGTGACATTACATCTAATGGTTCTATATTTGTGAGTCTGTGTAACTCATTTGTACTAAACCAGGGAGGACGCTTCAGAATCATTTTCAGAATTTTATTCTGAATCCTTTGAAGCGTTTTCTTCCTGGTGGAACAACAGCTTGACCAAATTGGTACCGCATAAAGCATGGCTGGTCTGAAAATTTGTTTATAAATTAACAATTTGTTTTTTAGACAGAGCTTAGAATTTCTGTTTATAAGAGGATATAAACATTTAATATATTTATTACACTTTGCCTGGATTCCTTCAATGTGATCCTTGAAAGTGAGTTTTTTGTCATACGTTAAACCTAAGTATTTAGCTTGATCAGACCATGTCAATTCCAAGCCATTCAATTTGAGAATGTGATTATTGTTTGGTTTAAGAAAAGAAGCTCTTGGCTTGTGAGGAAAGATAATTAATTGCGTTTTTGCTGCATTTGGTTTAATTTTCCATTTTGACAGATAATCACTGAAAATATTTAAACTTCTTTGTAGGCGACTGCAGATCACACTTAGATTTCTACCTGTGGCTAACAGACTTGTGTCGTCACAGAATAGCGATTTCTGACAACCAACGGGTAGATTTGGAAGATCAGAAGTGAAAATATTATACAAGATTGGAGCTACACTCGAACCCTGCGGAACACCGGCTCGTACGGGTAGCAATTCAGATTTACAATTCTGATAGCTAACCTGAAGAGTACGATCAGTTAAATAATTTTGAATCATTTTGATCAAATAAATAGGAAACTGGAAATCAGACATTTTTGCTATTAAACCTTTGTGCCAAACACTGTCGAATGCTTTTTCTATGTCTAGAAGAGCAACTCCAGTGGATAACCCAGAAGATTTATTTGATTTTATCATGTTCGTTACTCTGACAAGTTGATGAGTAGTTGAATGTTCATGACGAAATCCAAACTGCTCTGGTAAAAAAATTGAATTCTCATTTATATGAGTCATCATTCTTAACAAGATAATTTTTTCAAAAAGTTTACTGATAGAAGAAAGTAAGCTAATTGGGCGATAACTTGATGTTTCTGCTGGGTTTTTATCAGGTTTTAGGATAGGAATTACTTTAGCGTTTTTCCATCTTTTTGGGAAGTAAGCTAATGAAAAACACTTGTTGAAAATTTTAACCAGGAGTCTCAAGGCAACATCGGGAAGATTTTTAATAAGAATATTAAAAATTCCATCATTACCAGGAGCCTTCATGTTTTTAAGTTTTCTAATAATTGATTTAATTTCATCAAAATTCGTCTCAATAATGTCATCGTGTGATAACACTTGGGTTGAAATATGATCATATTTCAGTGAGACTTCATTTTCAATAGGACTCACAACGTTCAAATTAAAATTGTGGACACTCTCGAACTGCTGAGCAAGTTTTTGAGCTTTTTCGCCATTTGTAAGAAGTATTTGATTTCCTTCCTTGAGAGCAGGAATAGGTTTCTGAGGTTTCTTAAGAACCTTAGAAAGTTTCCAGAAAGGTTTAGAATATGGTTTAATTTGTTCAACTTCTTTAGCGAAATTTTCATTTCGCAAAAGAGTAAATCTATGTTTAATTTCTTTTTGTAAATCCTTAACTATGTTTTTCATAGCAGGATCACGAGAACGTTGATATTGTCGTCGACGAACATTCTTCAACCGAATGAGCAGTTGAAGATTGTCATCGATGATAGGAGAATTTAATTTAGTTTGAGCTTTGGGAACTGAAAGATTTCTAGCTTCGATAATATAATGATTCAAATTATCAATTGCTGTGTCGATATCCGCAGAATTTTCTAAAATAGTTTCATGATCCACATGATTTTCAATGTGAGATCTGTAATCCAACCAATTTGCTCTATGATAGTTGAAAATAGAACTAATTGGATTAATTATAGCTTCGTTGGAAAGTCTGAATGTTACAGGAAGATGATCTGAGTCAAAATCAGCATGAGTAATCGGTTCACTACAAATGTGACTTTGATCTGTTAGAACCAGATCAATTGTAGACGGGTTTTTCACGGAAGAGAAACAAGTAGGATTACTGGGATGAAGAACTGTAAAGTAACCAGCTGAGAGTTGATTATGAAGTATTTTACCATTACTGTTATTTTGCCTACAATTCCACTGGACATGCTTAGCATTTAAGTCCCCTATTACGAAAAATTTCGATCGATATCTTGTAAGTTTTTGCAAATCGCCTTTAAAGAAATTTAATTGTTCGCCGGTGCATTGGAATGGCAAATATGCTCCAGCGATGAAATAAATTCCATGAATGGTTTCAACTTCGATTCCCAAGCTTTCAATAACTTTAGTATTGAAAGAAGGTAAAATTCGATGTTTAATTTGCCGTTGGACAAAAATGGCAACTCCACCACCAATTCCAGTAAACCTGTCAAATCGATGAACCACATAATGTGGATTACTTTTCAATTTTACATTTGGTTTAAGAAAAGTTTCTGTCACAATGGCAATATGAATTTTGTGAACTTTGAGAAAATTATAAAATTCATCTTCACTCGATTTCAAAGATCGAGCATTCCAATTTAAAATATTCAAATAATTATTTAACATCACTGTTAAATTTTAAATTCATTATAATATTATTTGCAAATTTCCATCCGATTTGAAATGCTTCAAAAAGTGATGAAGTCGAATTCATTTGGATGATCATTCGAAAAAGTTGATCTTGTAGGTAGATCATTTTATTTTCAGTTATATCGCCTAAATCGACTTCATTTAAAGAAGCGAATGGCATTGAAGGAATATTTGTAGGTAGACTGCCATTAGAAGAAGATGATTTGGCCGGTCTACCTATTAATAAATTGTTTTCGTTAGAAGAAGAACTAAAAGGCGGTCCTGTGTTTTGATTATTTACATTAGAAGAAATAGGAGATAGATTTCTACCTAATATACCAGCATAACTGACATTAGAAGAAGATGATGACGAGGTCGATCTACCTGTCAATAAATTGTTTTCGTTAGAAGACGAATTGGCAGGTGCCTTAGAAGAATTTTCAGGTATGTTCTGTAAATTTAAGGTCGTTGATTTGACTTGTTGTCTAAGCGAACGAGCGTTTAAAATTTTTTCCCTGACAGGACATTTCAAATAATTGGATTTATGATTTCCATTGCAATTTGAACATGAAAATTTATCAGTGGTTTCATTCATTGGACAAGCGTCTTTCGAATGCGATTTACCACAATTCAAACACCGTATATCCATATGACAATTTTTGGTTCCATGACCGAAGCCTTGGCAACGACGACATTGCGTTAAGTTTGCAATACGATTATGCCGTTTATAATGTTCCCAATGAATTTTAATGTGGGAAATGAAACGTACTTTTTCTAAAGTTTTCAAATTGTTTACATCACTTCGATTGAAGTGTATTAGGTAAAGTTCATGGGAAATTCCAGAGCGTGGTTTAGAAGTACCATTCGCTCTTTTTTTCATAAGTATTACTTGGGAAGGGGCAAAACCAAGCAATTCTTTTAGTTCATTTTTAATTTCATCAATACTTTGATCATTTGATAATCCTTTCAAGACCGCCTTGAAGGGTCTGTCTGATTTTATATCATATGAATAAAATTTATGAAGTTTTTCGGACAAATATCGAATAAGACTTTCGTAATCTTCCAATCCATCCACCAAGACTCGACATTCTCCTCTTCGTCCGATTTGAAATGAGACTTTTACTTCCGGGAGAAAAGTAGAAAGCTCAGTACGGAATGCTTTGAAGTCGGAAATCATCACCGTCACTGGTGGCATAGATTGATGTTTCTTCCCAGAACGACAAGCGTCCATTTTGGGAATTTTTGAAGAATTTTCTTCTATGTCGCTACAATCGGATTCAGGAAGAATCTCGTAAATATTGTTAGACGGCATAGGATCAACGGAAGGGAAATCCGTCCGTTGTCTTTTATTTTTACATTCAGATTCTATAAGATCGTGAATGTTATTAGAAAAATGTTGAATAACGGATTGTGATTTATTCCGTATTGAATTATTTTTAGCCTTAGGCTTGTTGCCTTTCCGGTTGGACGCAGGCATTTTTGAAATTTTAAATTAAATTAACTAGGCTAAATTAGTCTTCGATTAGACTCCTAGCTAGCCTTAGAAAAGGCTGATTAATTTCTTAGTCACTCTAATATCACTCTTTGTATCACTTAGTCACTCTAATATCACTCTTTGTATCACTTAGTCACTTAGTTAGTGATTCAGGTAGCCTTGAAAAAGACTGAAGCCTTGAATCAATGAAACTCTAGGTAGCCAGAAAAAAAATTCCAGGAGCCAAGAGCTATACGCGTGCGGTGCGAACGACTGTTCAACACCGACTCGAATAATATAATACTGTTGACGTTTAACTAACATTGATATACAGATAGATTACGATTGTTTAAACTTTACGCTTATTGTATAAAAATTTCATTCAGTCTTTGTCTAAAGTAGTGCTTCAATCTAGATCTAAATATGGTACGGATGTTGATTTGTTGTATGTCAAGAGGAAGTGCATTAAATTTTGTAGGACCAACAAACAGAATACGCCTTTGGCCCAGAGTTGTGGTTGTTCGAATGCGTTGCAAGTTGCCATTACGGCGCGTCGCGTACAAATGGTTTGTAGTTGAAAACTGTATGTTACGATGTGTCGTGGCATGCAAGGTGTCATGAACGAACAACAAGGTTTGCATGTCACATAAGTAAGCTATTGGTAGAGCATTATGAGCTTGGTCGGAGTACAATGAAAACGTAGAGAACAGCAGAGGTCTCTTAAAAATGGTTTTAAGACACCTATTCTGAAGAGTTTGTAATTTTTTCAGATGAGAGCTAGCTGCACGGCCCCAGACTGATACAAGATAATTAAGTTGTGAGTGAATATAAGCATAGTAGTAGCTCAAAATTGCACGCCGAGGAACATATGATCGCACTCTCCACATGATACCACATTAAGATGCGATACGTTTTTCAACAAAACTTATATGATGAGTCCAAGACAAAGTAGGGTCAAGATGTATGCCCAGGTATTTAAAGCATTTTACATTTTCAATCACGTAATCTGTTAGCTTCGGGTTGTCATGAATTGGTAACACTTTTTGCATGGAACGAAAAATCATATATCTCGTTTTAAGTAAATTCAATGACAATAATTTAGCGTTGAAATATTTGTCAAGGACATCTAGGTCACTGTTCATCGAGCTTTTAATGGCACTGATATTATGATGGGGATAGAATAAGGCTGTATCATCGGCAAATAGTCTTGGAGTACCGTTAAGATTCAAGTTGCCTAAATTATTTATGTATAAGAGAAATAATAAAGGTCCTATATTACTACCTATAAATTTATCGAAATTGGAAAGTTGCATTCTGTATTTCGTTCGATTGGATTGAAATATAGAATAAAGGTTCAAGCTATTAATGAGGTAACTTTAAACAAGTCATTTTTATCCATGCATTTCCAGCCAAAACCAATACTGTCACAAAGTCACTCCAATCGACGGGGTGATTTCGTGACAACTCAAAACTCAAACCACACTGTTCCAATCCAATTCAGATTCCTTAAACTCCGGAAGGTGCAAAAAGACAAAAATCTCATATCGTTACCAACTCAGCAAAATACATAGGGTGAGTTAGAATGACAATTGCGATTAGTGGATCGATCTCGGATCAGTAGTTTATACCGGGGTGGCGGTTCAATGCATAGGACACTGGTCTCACAAGCCAGCTGTATGTTCGAGCCTGGACCTGGTAGGATCGTAACACTAGCCATGCAATGATTCTGTACGCTATGAACCGGCTGCAAAGTCTATTGAAACAGAAAGACCAATTATCACGAAAGGAATGTAATGCCAGGACATTGCTTTGGATCGAGCTCGGATCGAGCTGTGTAGTGATTGTGCACAGTTAAACATGTACAGAGGTAAGCATTTATGCTGATTTCTGCGTTGTGTTGTGTTGTTGTGTTGTGCAGTATAGTTTTATTGGTAAAGTGATATACCCGAAAAGGAAAATGGGCTCAGATATCGTCTCTGTGGTAATAATTGTATTGCAAATTTTCATTTCTGCTAGGGTGACAGAGGTATTTTGGCCACTTCATATATTTTGGTCCACCTACGAACTTTATGGATTTAATCGATGTTAAGTAACCCATGTTGTAAAAATTTGAAGCTAATCACATTAAATTACCTATTGTTGAAGGATTTTCAAACGGTTACCGTAAACCTGGGTGACTTTGTAACAGTTTTTAAACGTTTTCATGAATGACTATGATTGTTCTTTATCACCTCCACCTTAATTTATAATATTAAAATGTTAATTACCCTCATTCCTGTTTACGGGCGTATGCGATACGTTCGAAAGTATATCAAATTCGTATTCCCGTTTACGTTCGAATCAATCACACTTTTAAACATCGTACATGCATAAAAACAACGCCCATCCAACTTTAAACTATACACACTACACAGGTACTGGTACAGATTTTAGTTGTAATTAAAAATCTTTGCTATCATTTGTTATTTGACTTGTGTTTTTCGCTGATTTTGTATCATCATGCTTGCTTACGTCCGTATCGACTATTCGACGAACACATGCTTTCGAACGAATGCGAGCAAGTCATTCTTGTTTTCACCCGAAGGTGTACGTACGCGATTCCTGTACAAAAGAAGGATCGGTATCGCAGGTAGTTTTTTTAGGAAGATTCCAAGCATCAAGGAAGTGACGAATGCTACATAATAAATAAATATCGTACTCAGGACCAATTTTATTCAAGTCGGTAAATTAAATTTTCAAATTGAACTTCGTGCAAAGTAAAAAACGCATTTAAAATAGTAGTCCGATCAGTAGTATCTGCGAAAAATATATTACATTTTTCTTGCAGTTTTGTCATGTTTTCGACAGTCTACATATTTATTACATTGGTAAAATCATGCATTTAATATAGAATAAAGCATGTTTTCCCATGGCGTTTTTTCC
The DNA here is from genome assembly GCF_030247185.1 of Malaya genurostris. Lineage (NCBI taxonomy): Eukaryota > Metazoa > Arthropoda > Insecta > Diptera > Culicidae > Malaya > Malaya genurostris. The sequence goes on along the minus strand of NC_080571.1, from coordinate 118,553,768 downwards.
ATAAAGTACCTAATAGATGTAAAATTTGATGCGTAAAATTTTGGAACCGCGCATATATTTGAAGGCTCGCCAGATAAAACAGCATTTTACGATACTGCTATGCTTTCTAAATGTTTTCTGCAATAAAACACAAATTTATGATTGGATTACAAATCACCTTTAGAATCAAAAATAAATTTGTTGGAAATCGGTTAAACTTTTTCCAATGTGTTCGAACGATTGATTCGCCAAATAAAACTAACGAATCGAAACCACGGCATTTCGTCTATTCGTCCGTAAACGAGAATGGGACTTTTCGTTCGTACGAATGATGTTCGAATACACGTTTCCTTTGAAGCAAAACTGACATACATTCTAACGTTTCGCATATGGTTAATCACAAGAATTGGACTGATTTAATCAAGGCTTAGCATTTGTGGCAAACGAATCGCGAGTGAAAACAAGAATGGCTTAATCAGTCGGTGTTGAACAGTCGTTCGCACCGCACGCGTATAGCTCTTGGCTCCTGGAATTTTTTTCTGGCTACCTAGAGTTTCATTGATTCAAGGCTTCAGTCTTTTTCAAGGCTACCTGAATCACTAACTAAGTGATACAAAGAGTGATATTAGAGTGACTAAGTGATACAAAGAGTGATATTAGAGTGACTAAGAAATTAATCAGCCTTTTTTAAGGCTAGCTAGGAGTCTAATCGAAGACTAATTTAGCCTAGTTAATTTAATTTTAAATTTCATTAATTTCAAAAATGCCTGCGTCCAACCGGAAAGGCAACAAGCCTAAGGCTAAAAATAATTCAATACGGAATAAATCACAATCCGTTATTCAACATTTTTCTAATAACATTCACGATCTTATAGAATCTGAATGTAAAAATAAAAGACAACGGACGGATTTCCCTTCCGTTGATCCTATGCCGTCTAACAATATTTACGAGATTCTTCCTGAATCCGATTGTAGCGACATAGAAGAAAATTCTTCAAAAATTCCCAAAATGGACGCTTGTCGTTCTGGGAAGAAACATCAATCTATGCCACCAGTGACGGTGATGATTTCCGACTTCAAAGCATTCCGTACTGAGCTTTCTACTTTTCTCCCGGAAGTAAAAGTCTCATTTCAAATCGGACAAAGAGGAGAATGTCGAGTCTTGGTGGATGGATTGGAAGATTACGAACGTCTTATTCGATATTTGTCCGAAAAACTTCATAAATTTTATTCATATGATATAAAATCAGACAGACCCTTCAAGGCTGTCTTGAAAGGATTATCAAATGATCAAAGTATTGATGAAATTAAAAATGAACTAAAAGAATTGCTTGGTTTTGCCCCTTCCCAAGTAATACTTATGAAAAAAAGAGCGAATGGTATTTCTAAACCACGCTCTGGAATTTCCCATGAACTTTACCTAATACACTTCAATCGAAGTGATGTAAACAATTTGAAAACTTTAGAAAAAGTACGTTTCATTTCCCACATTAAAATTCATTGGGAACATTATAAACGGCATAATCGTATTGCAAACTTAACGCAATGTCGTCGTTGCCAAGGCTTCGGTCATGGAACCAAAAATTGTCATATGGATATACGGTGTTTGAATTGTGGTAAATCGCATTCGAAAGACGTTTGTCCAATGAATGAAACCACTGATAAATTTTCATGTTCAAATTGCAATGGAAATCATAAATCCAATTATTTGAAATGTCCTGTCAGGGAAAAAATTTTAAACGCTCGTTCGCTTAGACAACAAGTCAAATCTGTAACTATTCTACTGTGTATCCCGGAAAAGCTCAATAGCAAGAGACCCCTCGAGCTGGGTCTCAGGGTCGGCTTACTACTGGGTACTCGGAGGGGCTTCGCGAACAACTATTGTAGGGTACTGTCACCTGTCTGAATATGGGTTGTGAATTAAAAATGAAATGTATTTGGACTAACAAAACGGATTTATTGGATTCACTTTATTTTATTTATTTTTTTCAATCTGTAAGTGTGAGTGTATGTGAGTGCTGTGGGGTTTTCCTGGTACGTACCAATGCTGTTGTTAGGTGAATTGGGATGGTCCGGCGAGCGCTCGCGTGGCTGCTACAGACGGTGCGGTTGTACGGGAACTATGGCTGGCGTAGAATTCCGGTTGGTCGAAATTGGTGGGTTCTAGGTTGAAGTTACGGCTAGTACTGGCGTCTTCCCTCTTTGACGGAGATCGACAGGCCCAGGACGATACCGGAGTGACCGTGCCGAGAGGGGTATGTTCTCCTTTGCAGTTATGGCCCAAGGCCAGAGAACAATCGCTGGTCTTTGACGGGTTAGACGTAGTGAGCATCCAGGGCTCACTAGGCCGAATCGTGTGCTAATTTAACATAATTTTTGTTAAAAATGCTTCGATATTGTAAAGTCTCCTCATCAATAGATTCAACCCCTATTCTGTATTTCTATCAAAATGATCTTTTTTTTTAATTTATTGATGTGGAATCCCAGTGGAAATAAGTTTCCTTTTAAGGGATCCACGTTTAATATCTAAAATTGAATAATATAATACTTTTTTTTTTTTTTTAAATAACTATTTATTGGAATATGAGTTAAAATTAAATTATTAAGATTTAAATTGGGTGTTCAGCCACAAGTGGTGACTTTTCAGCCCTGTTATATATATATGATTTGGTTATTACCATGAAGACATTATTTGCTTCCGCAATTCTGAGATTTTTGTGTAGGGAAAATTCTAAACCTACTTGTATTGTGTAATGGGGAAAAGGAACTTATATACTAACTTACTAACTAATACAGAGAGCGAATCGATTCAATTGAAGATTGCATCGATTTTTGTCGGAATTTGCTTATAATATTATGTGACATTACATCTAATGGTTCTATATTTGTGAGTCTGTGTAACTCATTTGTACTAAACCAGGGAGGACGCTTCAGAATCATTTTCAGAATTTTATTCTGAATCCTTTGAAGCGTTTTCTTCCTGGTGGAACAACAGCTTGACCAAATTGGTACCGCATAAAGCATGGCTGGTCTGAAAATTTGTTTATAAATTAACAATTTGTTTTTTAGACAGAGCTTAGAATTTCTGTTTATAAGAGGATATAAACATTTAATATATTTATTACACTTTGCCTGGATTCCTTCAATGTGATCCTTGAAAGTGAGTTTTTTGTCATACGTTAAACCTAAGTATTTAGCTTGATCAGACCATGTCAATTCCAAGCCATTCAATTTGAGAATGTGATTATTGTTTGGTTTAAGAAAAGAAGCTCTTGGCTTGTGAGGAAAGATAATTAATTGCGTTTTTGCTGCATTTGGTTTAATTTTCCATTTTGACAGATAATCACTGAAAATATTTAAACTTCTTTGTAGGCGACTGCAGATCACTCTTAGATTTCTACCTGTGGCTAACAGACTTGTGTCGTCACAGAATAGCGATTTCTGACAACCAACGGGTAGATTTGGAAGATCAGAAGTGAAAATATTATACAAGATTGGAGCTACACTCGAACCCTGCGGAACACCGGCTCGTACGGGTAGCAATTCAGATTTACAATTCTGATAGCTAACCTGAAGAGTACGATCAGTTAAATAATTTTGAATCATTTTGATCAAATAAATAGGAAACTGGAAATCAGACATTTTTGCTATTAAACCTTTGTGCCAAACACTGTCGAATGCTTTTTCTATGTCTAGAAGAGCAACTCCAGTGGATAACCCAGAAGATTTATTTGATTTTATCATGTTCGTTACTCTGACAAGTTGATGAGTAGTTGAATGTTCATGACGAAATCCAAACTGCTCTGGTAAAAAAATTGAATTCTCATTTATATGAGTCATCATTCTTAACAAGATAATTTTTTCAAAAAGTTTACTGATAGAAGAAAGTAAGCTAATTGGGCGATAACTTGATGTTTCTGCTGGGTTTTTATCAGGTTTTAGGATAGGAATTTCTTTAGCGTTTTTCCATCTTTTTGGGAAGTAAGCTAATGAAAAACACTTGTTGAAAATTTTAACCAGGAGTCTCAAGGCAACATCGGGAAGATTTTTAATAAGAATATTAAAAATTCCATCATTACCAGGAGCCTTCATGTTTTTAAGTTTTCTAATAATTGATTTAATTTCATCAAAATTCGTCTCAATAATGTCATCGTGTGATAACACTTGGGTTGAAATATGATCATATTTCAGTGAGACTTCATTTTCAATAGGACTCACAACGTTCAAATTAAAATTGTGGACACTCTCGAACTGCTGAGCAAGTTTTTGAGCTTTTTCGCCATTTGTAAGAAGTATTTGATTTCCTTCCTTGAGAGCAGGAATAGGTTTCTGAGGTTTCTTAAGAACCTTAGAAAGTTTCCAGAAAGGTTTAGAATATGGTTTAATTTGTTCAACTTCTTTAGCGAAATTTTCATTTCGCAAAAGAGTAAATCTATGTTTAATTTCTTTTTGTAAATCCTAATGTTTTTCATAGCAGGATCACGAGAACGTTGATATTGTCGTCGACGAACATTCTTCAACCGAATGAGCAGTTGAAGATTGTCATCGATGATAGGAGAATTTAATTTAGTTTGAGCTTTGGGAACTGAAAGATTTCTAGCTTCGATAATATAATGATTCAAATTATCAATTGCTGTGTCGATATCCGCAGAATTTTCTAAAATAGTTTCATGATCCACATGATTTTCAATGTGAGATCTGTAATCCAACCAATTTGCTCTATGATAGTTGAAAATAGAACTAATTGGATTAATTATAGCTTCGTTGGAAAGTCTGAATGTTACAGGAAGATGATCTGAGTCAAAATCAGCATGAGTAATCGGTTCACTACAAATGTGACTTTGATCTGTTAGAACCAGATCAATTGTAGACGGGTTTTTCACGGAAGAGAAACAAGTAGGATTACTGGGATGAAGAACTGTAAAGTAACCAGCTGAGAGTTGATTATGAAGTATTTTACCATTACTGTTATTTTGCCTACAATTCCACTGGACATGCTTAGCATTTAAGTCCCCTATTACGAAAAATTTCGATCGATATCTTGTAAGTTTTTGCAAATCGCCTTTAAAGAAATTTAATTGTTCGCCGGTGCATTGGAATGGCAAATATGCTCCAGCGATGAAATAAATTCCATGAATGGTTTCAACTTCGATTCCCAAGCTTTCAATAACTTTAGTATTGAAAGAAGGTAAAATTCGATGTTTAATTTGCCGTTGGACAAAAATGGCAACTCCACCACCAATTCCAGTAAACCTGTCAAATCGATGAACCACATAATGTGGATTACTTTTCAATTTTACATTTGGTTTAAGAAAAGTTTCTGTCACAATGGCAATATGAATTTTGTGAACTTTGAGAAAATTATAAAATTCATCTTCACTCGATTTCAAAGATCGAGCATTCCAATTTAAAATATTCAAATAATTATTTAACATCACTGTTAAATTTTAAATTCATTATAATATTATTTGCAAATTTCCATCCGATTTGAAATGCTTCAAAAAGTGATGAAGTCGAATTCATTTGGATGATCATTTGAAAAAGTTGATCTTGTAGGTAGATCATTTTATTTTCAGTTATATCGCCTAAATCGACTTCATTTAAAGAAGCGAATGGCATTGAAGGAATATTTGTAGGTAGACTGCCATTAGAAGAAGATGATTTGGCCGGTCTACCTATTAATAAATTGTTTTCGTTAGAAGAAGAACTGCAAGGCGGTCCTGTGTTTTGATTATTTACATTAGAAGAAATAGGAGATAGATTTCTACCTAATATACCAGCATAACTGACATTAGAAGAAGATGATGACGAGGTCGATCTACCTGTCAATAAATTGTTTTCGTTAGAAGACGAATTGGCAGGTGCCTTAGAAGAATTTTCAGGTATGTTCTGTAAATTTAAGGTCGTTGATTTGACTTGTTGTCTAAGCGAACGAGCGTTTAAAATTTTTTCCCTGACAGGACATTTCAAATAATTGGATTTATGATTTCCATTGCAATTTGAACATGAAAATTTATCAGTGGTTTCATTCATTGGACAAGCGTCTTTCGAATGCGATTTACCACAATTCAAACACCGTATATCCATATGACAATTTTTGGTTCCATGACCGAAGCCTTGGCAACGACGACATTGCGTTAAGTTTGCAATACGATTATGCCGTTTATAATGTTCCCAATGAATTTTAATGTGGGAAATGAAACGTACTTTTTCTAAAGTTTTCAAATTGTTTACATCACTTCGATTGAAGTGTATTAGGTAAAGTTCATGGGAAATTCCAGAGCGTGGTTTAGAAGTACCATTCGCTCTTTTTTTCATAAGTATTACTTGGGAAGGGGCAAAACCAAGCAATTCTTTTAGTTCATTTTTAATTTCATCAATACTTTGATCATTTGATAATCCTTTCAAGACAGCCTTGAAGGGTCTGTCTGATTTTATATCATATGAATAAAATTTATGAAGTTTTTCGGACAAATATCGAATAAGACTTTCGTAATCTTCCAATCCATCCACCAAGACTCGACATTCTCCTCTTCGTCCGATTTGAAATGAGACTTTTACTTCCGGGAGAAAAGTAGAAAGCTCAGTACGGAATGCTTTGAAGTCGGAAATCATCACCGTCACTGGTGGCATAGATTGATGTTTCTTCCCAGAACGACAAGCGTCCATTTTGGGAATTTTTGAAGAATTTTCTTCTATGTCGCTACAATCGGATTCAGGAAGAATCTCGTAAATATTGTTAGACGGCATAGGATCAACGGAAGGGAAATCCGTCCGTTGTCTTTTATTTTTACATTCAGATTCTATAAGATCGTGAATGTTATTAGAAAAATGTTGAATAACGGATTGTGATTTATTCCGTATTGAATTATTTTTAGCCTTAGGCTTGTTGCCTTTCCGGTTGGACGCAGGCATTTTTGAAATTTTAAATTAAATTAACTAGGCTAAATTAGTCTTCGATTAGACTCCTAGCTAGCCTTAGAAAAGGCTGATTAATTTCTTAGTCACTCTAATATCACTCTTTGTATCACTTAGTCACTCTAATATCACTCTTTGTATCACTTAGTCACTTAGTTAGTGATTCAGGTAGCCTTGAAAAAGACTGAAGCCTTGAATCAATGAAACTCTAGGTAGCCAGAAAAAAAATTCCAGGAGCCAAGAGCTATACGCGTGCGGTGCGAACGACTGTTCAACACCGACTCGAATAATATAATACTGTTGACGTTTAACTAACATTGATATACAGATAGATTACGATTGTTTAAACTTTACGCTTATTGTATAAAAATTTCATTCAGTCTTTGTCTAAAGTAGTGCTTCAATCTAGATCTAAATATGGTACGGATGTTGATTTGTTGTATGTCAAGAGGAAGTGCATTAAATTTTGTAGGACCAACAAACAGAATACGCCTTTGGCCCAGAGTTGTGGTTGTTCGAATGCGTTGCAAGTTGCCATTACGGCGCGTCGCGTACAAATGGTTTGTAGTTGAAAACTGTATGTTACGATGTGTCGTGGCATGCAAGGTGTCATGAACGAACAACAAGGTTTGCATGTCACATAAGTAAGCTATTGGTAGAGCATTATGAGCTTGGTCGGAGTACAATGAAAACGTAGAGAACAGCAGAGGTCTCTTAAAAATGGTTTTAAGACACCTATTCTGAAGAGTTTGTAATTTTTTCAGATGAGAGCTAGCTGCACGGCCCCAGACTGATACAAGATAATTAAGTTGTGAGTGAATATAAGCATAGTAGTAGCTCAAAATTGCACGCCGAGGAACATATGATCGCACTCTCCACATGATACCACATTAAGATGCGATACGTTTTTCAACAAAACTTATATGATGAGTCCAAGACAAAGTAGGGTCAAGATGTATGCCCAGGTATTTAAAGCATTTTACATTTTCAATCACGTAATCTGTTAGCTTCGGGTTGTCATGAATTGGTAACACTTTTTGCATGGAACGAAAAATCATATATCTCGTTTTAAGTAAATTCAATGACAATAATTTAGCGTTGAAATATTTGTCAAGGACATCTAGGTCACTGTTCATCGAGCTTTTAATGGCACTGATATTATGATGGGGATAGAATAAGGCTGTATCATCGGCAAATAGTCTTGGAGTACCGTTAAGATTCAAGTTGCCTAAATTATTTATGTATAAGAGAAATAATAAAGGTCCTATATTACTACCTATAAATTTATCGAAATTGGAAAGTTGCATTCTGTATTTCGTTCGATTGGATTGAAATATAGAATAAAGGTTCAAGCTATTAATGAGGTAACTTTAAACAAGTCATTTTTATCCATGCATTTCCAGCCAAAACCAATACTGTCACAAAGTCACTCCAATCGACGGGGTGATTTCGTGACAACTCAAAACTCAAACCACACTGTTCCAATCCAATTCAGATTCCTTAAACTCCGGAAGGTGCAAAAAGACAAAAATCTCATATCGTTACCAACTCAGCAAAATACATAGGGTGAGTTAGAATGACAATTGCGATTAGTGGATCGATCTCGGATCAGTAGTTTATACCGGGGTGGCGGTTCAATGCATAGGACACTGGTCTCACAAGCCAGCTGTATGTTCGAGCCTGGACCTGGTAGGATCGTAACACTAGCCATGCAATGATTCTGTACGCTATGAACCGGCTGCAAAGTCTATTGAAACAGAAAGACCAATTATCACGAAAGGAATGTAATGCCAGGACATTGCTTTGGATCGAGCTCGGATCGAGCTGTGTAGTGATTGTGCACAGTTAAACATGTACAGAGGTAAGCATTTATGCTGATTTCTGCGTTGTGTTGTGTTGTTGTGTTGTGCAGTATAGTTTTATTGGTAAAGTGATATACCCGAAAAGGAAAATGGGCTCAGATATCGTCTCTGTGGTAATAATTGTATTGCAAATTTTCATTTCTGCTAGGGTGACAGAGGTATTTTGGCCACTTCATATATTTTGGTCCACCTACGAACTTTATGGATTTAATCGATGTTAAGTAACCCATGTTGTAAAAATTTGAAGCTAATCACATTAAATTACCTATTGTTGAAGGATTTTCAAACGGTTACCGTAAACCTGGGTGACTTTGTAACAGTTTTTAAACGTTTTCATGAATGACTATGATTGTTCTTTATCACCTCCACCTTAATTTATAATATTAAAATGTTAATTACCCTCATTCCTGTTTACGGGCGTATGCGATACGTTCGAAAGTATATCAAATTCGTATTCCCGTTTACGTTCGAATCAATCACACTTTTAAACATCGTACATGCATAAAAACAACGCCCATCCAACTTTAAACTATACACACTACACAGGTACTGGTACAGATTTTAGTTGTAATTAAAAATCTTTGCTATCATTTGTTATTTGACTTGTGTTTTTCGCTGATTTTGTATCATCATGCTTGCTTACGTCCGTATCGACTATTCGACGAACACATGCTTTCGAACGAATGCGAGCAAGTCATTCTTGTTTTCACCCGAAGGTGTACGTACGCGATTCCTGTACAAAAGAAGGATCGGTATCGCAGGTAGTTTTTTTAGGAAGATTCCAAGCATCAAGGAAGTGACGAATGCTACATAATAAATAAATATCGTACTCAGGACCAATTTTATTCAAGTCGGTAAATTAAATTTTCAAATTGAACTTCGTGCAAAGTAAAAAACGCATTTAAAATAGTAGTCCGATCAGTAGTATCTGCGAAAAATATATTACATTTTTCTTGCAGTTTTGTCATGTTTTCGACAGTCTACATATTTATTACATTGGTAAAATCATGCATTTAATATAGAATAAAGCATGTTTTCCCATGGCGTTTTTTCCATAAAGTACCTAATAGATGTAAAATTTGATGCGTAAAATTTTGGAACCGCGCATATATTTGAAGGCTCGCCAGATAAAACAGCATTTTACGATACTGCTATGCTTTCTAAATGTTTTCTGCAATAAAACACAAATTTATGATTTGATTACAAATCACCTTTAGAATCAAAAATAAATTTGTTGGAAATCGGTTAAACTTTTTCCAATGTGTTCGAACGATTGATTCGCCAAATAAAACTAACGAATCGAAACCACGGCATTTCGTCTATTCGTCCGTAAACGAGAATGGGACTTTTCGTTCGTACGAATGATGTTCGAATACACGTTTCCTTTGAAGCAAAACTGACATACATTCTAACGTTTCGCATATGGTTAATCACAAGAATTGGACTGATTTAATCAAGGCTTAGCATTTGTGGCAAACGAATCGCGAGTGAAAACAAGAATGGCTTAATCAGTCGGTGTTGAACAGTCGTTCGCACCGCACGCGTATAGCTCTTGGCTCCTGGAATTTTTTTCTGGCTACCTAGAGTTTCATTGATTCAAGGCTTCAGTCTTTTTCAAGGCTACCTGAATCACTAACTAAGTGATACAAAGAGTGATATTAGAGTGACTAAGTGATACAAAGAGTGATATTAGAGTGACTAAGAAATTAATCAGCCTTTTTTAAGGCTAGCTAGGAGTCTAATCGAAGACTAATTTAGCCTAGTTAATTTAATTTTAAATTTCATTAATTTCAAAAATGCCTGCGTCCAACCGGAAAGGCAACAAGCCTAAGGCTAAAAATAATTCAATACGGAATAAATCACAATCCGTTATTCAACATTTTTCTAATAACATTCACGATCTTATAGAATCTGAATGTAAAAATAAAAGACAACGGACGGATTTCCCTTCCGTTGATCCTATGCCGTCTAACAATATTTACGAGATTCTTCCTGAATCCGATTGTAGCGACATAGAAGAAAATTCTTCAAAAATTCCCAAAATGGACGCTTGTCGTTCTGGGAAGAAACATCAATCTATGCCACCAGTGACGGTGATGATTTCCGACTTCAAAGCATTCCGTACTGAGCTTTCTACTTTTCTCCCGGAAGTAAAAGTCTCATTTCAAATCGGACAAAGAGGAGAATGTCGAGTCTTGGTGGATGGATTGAAAGATTACGAACGTCTTATTCGATATTTGTCCGAAAAACTTCATAAATTTTATTCATATGATATAAAATCAGACAGACCCTTCAAGGCTGTCTTGAAAGGATTATCAAATGATCAAAGTATTGATGAAATTAAAAATGAACTAAAAGAATTGCTTGGTTTTGCCCCTTCCCAAGTAATACTTATGAAAAAAAGAGCGAATGGTATTTCTAAACCACGCTCTGGAATTTCCCATGAACTTTACCTAATACACTTCAATCGAAGTGATGTAAACAATTTGAAAACTTTAGAAAAAGTACGTTTCATTTCCCACATTAAAATTCATTGGGAACATTATAAACGGCATAATCGTATTGCAAACTTAACGCAATGTCGTCGTTGCCAAGGCTTCGGTCATGGAACCAAAAATTGTCATATGGATATACGGTGTTTGAATTGTGGTAAATCGCATTCGAAAGACGTTTGTCCAATGAATGAAACCACTGATAAATTTTCATGTTCAAATTGCAATGGAAATCATAAATCCAATTATTTGAAATGTCCTGTCAGGGAAAAAATTTTAAACGCTCGTTCGCTTAGACAACAAGTCAAATCTGTAACTATTCTACTGTGTATCCCGGAAAAGCTCAATAGCAAGAGACCCCTCGAGCTGGGTCTCAGGGTCGGCTTACTACTGGGTACTCGGAGGGGCTTCGCGAACAACTATTGTAGGGTACTGTCACCTGTCTGAATATGGGTTGTGAATTAAAAATGAAATGTATTTGGACTAACAAAACGGATTTATTGGATTCACTTTATTTTATTTATTTTTTTCAATCTGTAAGTGTGAGTGTATGTGAGTGCTGTGGGGTTTTCCTGGTACGTACCAATGCTGTTGTTAGGTGAATTGGGATGGTCCGGCGAGCGCTCGCGTGGCTGCTACAGACGGTGCGGTTGTACGGGAACTATGGCTGGCGTAGAATTCCGGTTGGTCGAAATTGGTGGGTTCTAGGTTGAAGTTACGGCTAGTACTGGCGTCTTCCCTCTTTGACGGAGATCGACAGGCCCAGGACGATACCGGAGTGACCGTGCCGAGAGGGGTATGTTCTCCTTTGCAGTTATGGCCCAAGGCCAGAGAACAATCGCTGGTCTTTGACGGGTTAGACGTAGTGAGCATCCAGGGCTCACTAGGCCGAATCGTGTGCTACCTTGGGAAGATTTTCCTTCAGTCCAAGGCGATCAATAAATATACCAAAAGGTCCTGTGAGGGTATATGTAATACGGGTATTAGTTTTACCCGGACTGGCACAATTGGCTTCTGTTCAGTTCTGTTCGTAAGCCAAAGACATCATATTAACAAGATATCCAGCTCTCACATTTTTCGAACAAATAATTGGCAACATCCTTTTTTGCGAGCATGTCGCCCTCAGGTGAGTCCGCATCGAATCTCATACATAGAAGTAGGGGAGAGGAATGTCAAATTCGTACGCGCCAAAATAGCAGGGCTGCGCACCCATACAATTGACATGACATGTTGAATGAGACGCCGTGCGATGGCGTTGCTGAACTGAAGATTGAGATCGCTCCAAGCTGACAGGGTCTGCGTAAGCTCTATATAATTACCTGAACGAATTATTATCACACCTCACAATTTCTATAAAATACCACAATCTTCAAACTATTCACTGCTCTACTGAACCTCAGCACACGAACGCCAGATTAATTCTGAACCTTTGCTCTGGGTTCGATTGCTCTTCTCCTTCCTATTCACTGAAATTTGGCGGTTGTTTTTACCTCCTTCCAGGCGCGAACAATTAGTGTGCCGCGCAATCGTACTTCATCAGCCGTAGAACAGCTTTCCGCCACCTTACATTTTCTGTTATACGCTTCGGTGTTCATTTGTACCCACTGTGTTGTTTTAGTGTTTTGACAATTGTGTGTTTTTATTTATTTAACCCTACTAATCCTAGTTTTACAATTAACATATAATCTAACAATTTTTAAACATTTTTATTTGACTAACCCTACTAACAATAAACCCTTGTATTAACATTTAGAAACGTGACAGTACAAATAACATTTAAACATATACTAAAAATAATCAGAGGACTTTGTAACAAACGGTTACAAATCAACGACCTTAAATTTACAGAACATACCTGAAAATTCTTCTAAGGCACCTGCCAATGCGTCTTCTAACGAAAACAATTTATTGACAGGTAGATCGACCTCGTCATCATCTTCTTCTAATGTCAGTTATGCTGGTATATTAGGTAGAAATCTATCTCCTATTTCTTCTAATGTAAATAATCAAAACACAGGACCGCCTTGCAGTTCTTCTTCTAACGAAAACAATTTATTAATAGGTAGACCGGCCAAATCATCTTCTTCTAATGGCAGTCTACCTACAAATATTCCTTCAATGCCATTCGCTTCTTTAAATGAAGTCGATTTAGGCGATATAACTGAAAATAAAATGATCTACCTACAAGATCAACTTTTTCAAATGATCACCCAAATGAATTCGACTTCATCACTTTTTGAAGCATTTCAAATCGGATGGAAATTTGCAAATAATATTATAATGAATTTAAAATTTAACAGTGATGTTAAATAATTATTTGAATATTTTAAATTGGAATGCTCGATCTTTGAAATCGAGTGAAGATGAATTTTATAATTTTCTCAAAGTTCACAAAATTCAAATTGCCATTGTGACAGAAACATTTCTTAAATCAAATGTCAAATTGAAAAGCAATCCACATTATGTGGTTCATCGATTTGACAGGTTTACTGGAATTGGTGGTGGAGTTGCCATTTTTGTCCAACGGCAAATTAAACATCGAATTTTACCTTCTTTCAATACTAAAGTTATTGAAAGCTTGGGAATCGAAGTTGAAACCATTCATGGAATTTATTTCATCGCTGGAGCATATTTGCCATTCCAATGCACCGGCGAACAATTAAATTTCTTTCAAGGCGATTTGCAAAAACTTACAAGATATCGATCGAAATTTTTCGTAATAGGGGACTTAAATGCTAAGCATGTCCAGTGGAATTGTAGGCAAAATAACAGTAATGGTAAAATACTTCATAATCAACTCTCAGCTGGTTACTTTACAGTTCTTCATCCCAGTAATCCTACTTGTTTCTCTTCCGTGAAAAACCCGTCTACAATTGATCTGGTTCTAACAGATCAAAGTCACATTTGTAGTGAACCGATTACTCATGCTGATTTTGACTCAGATCATCTTCCTGTAACATTCAGACTTTCCAACGAAGCTATAATTAATCCAATTAGTTCTATTTTCAACTATCATAGAGCTAATTGGTTGGATTACAGATCTCACATTGAAAATCATGTGGATCATGAAACTATTTTAGAAAATTCTGCGGACATCGACACAGCAATTGATAATTTGAATCATTATATTATCGAAGCTAGAAATCTTTCAGTTCCCAAAGCTCAAACTAAATTAAATTCTCCTATCATCGATGACAATCTTCAACTGCTCATTCGGTTGAAGAATGTTCGTCGACGACAATATCAACGTTCTCGTGATCCTGCTATGAAAACCATAGTTAAGGATTTACAAAAAGAAATTAAACATAGATTTACTCTTTTGCGAAATGAAAATTTCGCTAAAGAAGTTGAACAAATTTAACCATATTCTAAACCTTTCTGGAAACTTTCTAAGGTTCTTAAGAAACCTCAGAAACCAATTCCTGCTCTCAAGGAAGGAAATCAAATACTTCTTACAAATGGTGAAAAAGCTCAAAAGCTAGCTCAGCAGTTCGAGAGTGTCCACAATTTTAATTTAAACGTTGTGAGTCCTATTGAAAATGAAGTCTCACTGAAGTATGATCATATTTCAACCCAAGTGTTATCACACGATGACATTATTGAGACGAATTTTGATGAAATTAAATCAATTATTAGGAAACTCAAAAACATGAAGGCTCCTGGTAATGATGGAATTTTTAATATTCTTATTAAAAATCTTCCCGATGTTGCCTTGAGACTCCTGGTTAAAATTTTCAACAAGTGTTTTTCATTAGCTTACTTCCCAAAAAGATGGAAAAACGCTAAAGAAATTCCTATCCTAAAACCTGATAAAAACCCAGCAGAAACATCAAGTTATCGCCCAATTAGCTTACTTTCTTCTATCAGTAAACTTTTTGAAAAAATTATCTTGTTAAGAATGATGACTCATATAAATGAGAATTCAATTTTTTTACCAGAGCAGTTTGGATTTCGTCATGAACATTCAACTACTCATCAACTTGTCAGAGTAACGAACATGATAAAATCAAATAAATCTTCTGGGTTATCCACTGGAGTTGCTCTTCTAGACATAGAAAAAGCATTCGACAGTGTTTGGCACAAAGGTTTAATAGCAAAAATGTCTGAATTCCAGTTTCCTATTTGTTTGATCAAAATGATTCAAAATTATTTAACTGATCGTACTCTTCAGGTTAGCTATCAGAATTGTAAATCTGAATTGCTACCCGTACGAGCCGGTGTTCCGCAGGGTTCGAGTGTAGCTCCAATCTTGTATAATATTTTCACTTCTGATCTTCCAAATCTACCCGTTGGTTGTCAGAAATCGCTATTCTGTGACGACACAAGTCTGTTAGCCATAGGTAGAAATCTAAGAGTGATCTGCAGTCGCCTACAAAGAAGTTTAAATATTTTCAGTGATTATCTGTCAAAATGGAAAATTAAACCAAATGCAGCAAAAACGCAATTAATTATCTTTCCTCACAAGCCAAGAGCTTCTTTTCTTAAACCAAACAATAATCACATTCTCAAATTGAATGGCTTGGAATTGACATGGTCTGATCAAGCTAAATACTTAGGTTTAACATATGACAAAAAACTCACTTTCAAGGATCACATTGAAGGAATCCAGGCAAAGTGTAATAAATATATTAAATGTTTATATCCTCTTATAAACAGAAATTCTAAGCTCTGTCTAAAAAACAAATTGTTAATTTATAAACAAATTTTCAGACCAGCCATGCTTTATGCGGTACCAATTTGGTCAAGCTGTTGTTCCACCAGGAAGAAAACGCTTCAAAGGATTCAGAATAAAATTCTGAAAATGATTTTGAAGCGTCCTCCCTGGTTTAGTACAAATGAGTTACACAGACTCACAAATATAGAACCATTAGATGTAATGTCACATAATATTATAAGCAAATTCCGACAAAAATCGATGCAATCTTCAATTGAATCGATTCGCTCTCTGTATTAGTTAGTAAGTTAGTATATAAGTTCCTTTTCCCCATTACACAATACAAGTAGGTTTAGAATTTTCCCTACACAAAAATCTCAGAATTGCGGAAGCAAATGATGTCTTCATGGTAATAACCAAATCATATATATATAACAGGGCTGAAAAGTCACCACTTGTGGCTGAACACCCAATTTAAATCTTAATAATTTAATTTTAACTCATATTCCAATAAATAGTTATTTAAAAAAAAAAAGAATGGCTTATTCGTATTCGTTCGAATGTACCCGTTCGTCGTATTGCCAATACGGACGTAAACAAGAATGAGTGTGATTTTCATTGTTCAATAATTTGTACCTCTTAAACCGAAACTAGGATTATTTGTTCACTGCATTAATCTAAATTTCACCCTTAGTGATCCAATATAAAATATGTATTAAGACATTACACATAGATAATAGTTTATTTTCGATAAATTACTGTTGACTTATATGTTAGGAAAATACGAACTAATTTTGAATCATGTGTCTATGCAAAACTGCACTGAGATAACTGAATTATGAGTAAAAAAATAACACATTTACTTCAAGTAACATGTTCACTTTAAAAAAAAAACAAACAAAATGTGACTGGAAACAGTTTGAAAAGTGGAAAACAGATTATTCCAATCAAACTCCTTCGCTAACTTCCTCCGCCTCGACTGCAGTCTTTTTTGCTGGTGATCCTTCAACTTCGGTTTCGGTGGTATCTGGTTTCTTCCGCTTAATAAGATGCGAAATATCATTCGGCTTGTCAGCAGCTTTTGATCCTGAAGAAACTCCGTTACTCGAGGAAGATGACGAAACAAGTTCTCCGGGCACTTCAGTACCATTCGCGGTTCCCGTTTTGACGATGATTTTCGATAGCTCACGTTTGAGTTCCTCGATTGACTAAAATAACCGAGAAAAAAAATCGACATTTATTCACTAGAAACTGTATAACATGAATTCTTTAAGATGTCTGTGAAGTGCAAAAACCGATTCTTCGAATTATCAATCGAATTGATATGAACAATGATAATTGTCCTATATTATGTTGGAAATTACTTCACATGAGATTAGTTTCCGTTCTAGTAGTATCCGATATGTAAAAACATACTAACCGTTTTTGTAGTTTCCTCGACCTCTCGACTTCTTTCAATGATTTCCTGCATGGTTTCCTCCAGATCCTTAATAGTGGCCCTTGTTTCCTCAGTCTGCTCCTTGGCTTTTTCTTGCTCAATAACTTTACTCAACTCGGCACAAGCTTCTCGGAAAAATTTGATTGATTCCGGGAATTCGTTCAGCATCATATGACACAATCCAACTTTATAGTCAATTTCTGCTATAAGACGACTGTTGGGTTCACCGATCTTTCCGTATATTTCGAGTGATTTTTCTGAAAGTATTACAATAAACCATGAGATGTATAGTATCATACACTTTAATAATTAATCTTACTGTAATCATTGACTGCCAGAGAGTAATTACTATTCTCGAAAGATATATTCGCAAGTTCCATATAGCATTCAGACAAATTAGTTGGTGATTTATCTGCTTGATCCTCGAAAATTTTTACAGCCAACTCAAGTATCTCCCAGGCCACTTGCAGGCTGCTTCCACCTTTTTCATCTTCACCCTCCTCAGTTTCTTCGTGTTGTTCAGTACCGTTTGAAGTTGACGGGCCAGGCTGGGGTTCATTTTCTACCGAAGTAGAAGAAGCAGTAGGATTTTCATCTTTTGTTGCCTCCTTGTTTTCATTCGAAGTTTTTTCTGTGTTTTCTCCAGCTTCTTCCGACTGTTTTTCCTTTTCTTCTTCTTCTTCTTCATTACCATCTTCACCTTCATCCTCACCTTCATCTTCACCTCCTTCTTCATCATCATCTGCACCATCGTCCTCCCCTTCAGCACCCTCTTCCGGAACAAGCAGATTGTTCTCCTCTTTAGATAGTGCAATCAAAGCTTTAGCATAGACTAGATATGGTTCGCCACATTCCGCAGCAGTTGGTCCATATAGTTCAGAGTAAATAGTGCAACAGGAGCTTAGATCGTCAGCAGCATCCGAGTACTGTTTCATACAATAGTTTCGACTGCCCCGACCGAATAATTCCTTTGCTTCGGCGATCTTCTCTTCTTTCGTTACGAGAACTTCCGATTTTTCAGCCATGGTTTTGACAAAATGTGATGATTCTGCAAATAAAAGACATTAAACAACTATTAAAAATTATTCTATCCAGTAATAATAGTAGTAATAATAAATAACAGTAATAATCTAGATTCATTTATATTGACCATTTTGAAGTCAAATAGTTTATGCCATCAAAATGAAAATAATAAATAAATAGGATAAATGAATTATAATTGCTAGATTAGCATTATAACTGCAATGTAAGTAAGCGATTTTTATTACTAATATTATACCTACAAAAAAACACTTGAATTTCATATGATGCCATTGACATCATATAGAGATGCTGATTAGAAGTTCGTCTTTTAGCTTCAATGTAATAATTGTTTGTCATTAATTAATTTTGTGTAACAGCAAAAGAAATGAAGGAGATTGAAGATGGAGCAGAATTAACTTGATGCTACCGAACAAAGAAAACTCTTCAATCGAGTAAAACGCCGTTCATGTACCTTTGTCTAAGCACAAATTTCTAAACAATAATCAGAATCTAAAATTGCAAACAGGATCAAAACAGACCGACTACAATAAAATTTAAAAAAAAAGAAGATACACTTCACATTTATCGCGAACGATGACATTTGACAGCATCGTAGAATCACGCACAACAGAGTCACGTGTTCGTAGTTCTTATCACGAGACCCGGTAGTAAAATTATGAGTCCTTACGATGGGAGACACACGTTTTCAGTCGAAAGCCGGTCGACCAACAACAAAAGGGACAAACACACAGTCCGTCCTATTGATTTTCCGCTTCAGCACTGACGCGACAGTGCGCACGCTTTGAATCCACATGTATGTGGGTGTATAAGTGCTAGAAAACAACAGAGTAAACATTGGGCGAATTTCTTTCTTCTCATCGACTGCAAATTCCTACGAAAGGCAATTCGCCCTGCAAGGATTAAAGTATCGCGAACACTTGGCACGTAAAGAACTACAATCTAGTCCGTCCTGACACGGTTGCAAAGAGTGTTAGAAAGAATAAGAAACAGGGTAGAAAATTTAAGGATCCAAAGAAAAAATCTGAACCAGGCTTTGTTTTATTTTTAAATCCGGTACAGGTTGGCCTTTGAATGTTTTCCTAGATGCAGATAAATTTTGCTGGTAGTACCACGAAAAACTAGGCTTCAAAAGTATTATGCAAATGTTGTGTCTCTACTTTCTAAATTATATTAATTGAGAATCAAGTTCATATCTTCGATGGAGTAAGTTTATAGGGCTATCATAGAATTTAGAAAAGTGCAACTCGCATTGGAAGACTTTACAACCGAAATTGGAACAGTTGTAAGGCAATCAACCCCACGAAAGCAGAAAGTGTGAAGGTTCTACATATATAATATATAAGCAGTGCAAACCAGATTCTATAAGTAGTGTGAACCGGACTTTGCTATTCACATCGCCGTGAAAAAAAAAATCCTGGAAATTTACAAAACGGGATATATGTGCCGTGTAAAAAAGTGCTAGCCAACAAACAAATCAAAGATTTTTAAGAGGTGAGAATATTGTTGACATCAAATCAATTATGCGCAAAAATGTATTGTGATAAATCCTGAGATTTCATTACATTGCAGTTCACTATTCTATCACGAAAACAAATGAAACTAATTTCCATATCGATTGAGTAAATGATAATTAATGGCTTTGAACTATTTTTTCTTAGCACAGCATATAGTTAACTTGTGAATGAAGTCAACTTACAATTAATTGAGTAGGTTATACCATGAGGAAGAGTAGAAAGCTATTGGTTGTTATAATCCCAATCAAATCGCGTTTACACAAGATTAACTAACTCAAGCAACTTACGCCAAACGATTAACCTTAACATCATGCAAATCATACAAATGTATATTATGCCAAAAAGCGAATCAAAAACATGAAAATGTTGGCCTTGTTCAACAATAAAATAACTTTCATTGCGATGGAACGCATTGAAATATTATTGTTCTGTGATATCATGCTAATATTTAAACAACAGAAACACTCAAAGCAATCACAACATCGTACTGGAGCTCATATCCATCACCCTCAAAAGAGCATTTCTTTAGACGGGAGGCTCAAATATACCTTCAACGACGAAGTAGCTGATAGAAATAAGTTTACATGGAAAGAAATCTGAAACCACTATCATGATTAAAAATCATGGAAGAGAGCCTTTATATTTATTATGAGCAACATTACTTCTCTGGGGGAAATTTATAATGATCGAAATATGCCATACATGCGGAAAGTATTCTACGAAATTAGAGGTATAATAATGAGAAGGATGGTATCATAAGAGATGACAGATGAGAATGTTTGGTATAAATACACCATTATATATTCTTAGATATTTTGATTTTTCTGATTTTAAAATACCTTTCACACAAATAGTGAAAATCAAAGATATAATTTGATTATGAAATCAGAATAAACTGTCTTGTTTCACCTCATTCTCTAATATCTCCCATAACAACAAGAAATGGTTCATTCTCATCAGTATTTTGCTATAAATATTTAGCATATTTTTCTGACATGAAATGTTAAAATAACACGTCTGTACAATTTTCACAATTTAATATGCTTGTACAAGGTTCAAGTTTAAGTTCAAGCGGACTGTCAAATATTCGTTCGAAATAACGTGCGAAAGCATGCAGAGCAACAATAAACTGTATACAATTACAGCAGAACGTGTTTTGTGTGTCGTTCTCCAAAAAGGTGGTATTTTAATACTTGAAATGATTAAGAATAATTAAATTCAATTTGATCTAATGAAAGAAGATATTCAAAGAGAAATCATATAAATCATGAAAATTTGAAAATTGAAATCATACGCAAAATAATCCATATAAACCACATTCGAAATCATTACTGCACAGAAACGAACATCGTCAATCACAACCAAGATAAGCCTGAAGCTATACACATCAATGTAACAAGCGTAACGCATAGTTGCAGCAAAATTTGAACTATTACTCAAGGCCCCTCCATTTTTCACGAAACAACCGAATTTTCAATAAATGTTATCGTTTTACCTTTCTCATATAGAAAGGTTATGCAATCACTGCCAAAATCGACTTTTGAACCGCCCGGATGGTCGAATGTCATATACCATTCGACTCAGCTCGACAAACTGAGCAAATGTGTGTGTGTGTGTGTGTGTGTGTGTGTGTGTGTGTGTGTGTGTGTGTGTGTGTGTGTGTGTGTGTGTGTGTGTGTGTGTGTGTGTGTGTGTGTGTGTGTGTGTGTGTGTGTGTGTGTGTGTGTGTGTGTGTGTGTGTGTGTGTGTGTGTGTGACAAATATTGTCACTCACTTTTCTCGGAGATGGCTAAACCGATTTAAAAAACACTTGGATTCAAATGAAAGGTACTATGGCCCCATACAAAGCTCCTGAATTTCATTAGGATCCGACTCCCGTTTCCGGAATTACAGGGTGATATGCACCAAAAATGTGGAAATAATGCATTAAAAATGTGAAAAAAAAATGTCACTCACTTTCCTCGAAGATGGATAAAAAACGGTTTTCACAAACTTAGATTTAAATGAAAGGTCTCATGACCCCATACAAAGTTCCTGAATTTCATTTGGATCCGACTTCCGGTTCCGGAATTACAGGGTGATATGCATCAAATATGTAAAATAATATCATTCACTTTTCTCGGAAATGACTGAACCGATTTTGACTCACTTATATTCAAATGAAAGGTCTTGAAATACTATAAGAATATTCCAATTTTCATTCGGCTTAAACCTCTGCTTCTAGAAGTAGAGTGCTTAGTGTGAAAATGTCAGTTTCAAGATTTTTTTTCATAAGCTACCTTTTTATATTTGCTAGTTAATTTTTCTAGTTTGTCGACCATAAGAGTCTGTAACCAAATAAACCACCATTGATAATCCCACGAAAGATCTACTGAATTTTATTCAAGTCCGACTACGGGTACATTTATTTTCTAAAATTCAAGTCTTCATAGAGAATCGTTAAAAAAATTTTAGGTCATATTAGTGTATGGTTGAATGAACCGAACGTCACTATGCCGATATGCAGCTTTTGGTTGCGGAGGTACCAACAATAGTAATCAAATGTAATAGGGTAACAGGTATTTCGGTCACTTCATATATTTTGGCCCACCTAACAAACTTTATGGATTTAATCGATGTTAAGTAACCCATGTTGCATTAGTTTGAAGTTAATCACATTAAATTACCTATTGCTGAAGGGGTTTCCGAAGGTATTACAACATTTGATGGATATTTTTACAAAGTGGGCCAAAATAAAACTAATCCTAAAGTAGGCCAAAATACCTCTGTTACCCTGAAATGTAGCTCACCACACTTTCTCAAATATGATTGAATAATTTTTCACTAACTTAAATTCAAATGTAGTATATGAATGCAGCAGTATTATGCAACAGAAATCTTCAAAACTATTTTCTAAACTTTTTTAAATTGTGGGTTTTTGGGAATTCTGCTGTAATATACAGGAGAACTTGAAAATGAGAAAGGCATCATTACACCACTAGGTGGATTCAAACAAATTTTGTAGTACTAGTATTTACGAACATCTTTAAAAAATATTTCGTCTTACATCTAAAATTAAAAAAATAGTGTAAAGAAGGTACTTTCATTACGATTTCTTTGGGAAATTTAAATAAAAAGATTAGTAAAATAATCATTTTCAAACAAGTTTTTGTACATTCTATGACAGAAATAGATGTTTATCTATTTCCAAAGTTTCGTGTAATTCGAAAAAGAACTTAAGCTTCAGGAAGCATTACAATGAAAAGGTGTATAATGTAACATCATGTAATTAAAAATAGTACAAAAATTTCGAATTTTGACGTAATATTTTACGAACATATTCGTAGATACTAGTACTACAAACAGATAACAGTCTTCATTTCGTCCGAAGCACGTTGTATTCTATCTATGATGATGATGATGTCAGTATTGGAGAAGGTAACGGAAAAAATCGGTTGTGCAATTTATTCTGGTCACTACTGTAAAAACGAACAGAAATGTTCTGATCCCTTAGAGAAAGGGAATCACCTTCTGTAAATTGAGAAAGATGAAAACCAATTTTTCTTAAGCCCAGAATAATTAGCACCATCGAAAGGATATCGAGATACTTCACGGACGCTAAATGCGCGAATGAATCTTCCAAAGGGCTTCCTATTTCATGGAGATTCTCAATTATATAGAAGATCTTTGGCTCATGTATGAAACACCATGTTACAAGTATGAGACATACGAATTTTTGACCTTCTACTTCGTTACTGATCGGATTAGCTGAAATTGTACAGAAACTGGCACATTGTCCTTGAATGTACATCTTATGGTAACCCCAGAATTCGATATTCATTACCGGCGCCGGCCAGGCCTTGTCCCGGGTTAGCCATGCAATGATTCTGTACACTATGATTCGGCTGCGAAGTCTGTTGAAACAGAAAGGCCAAATTCCACAAGAGGAATGTAATGCCAAGACTTTGCTTTGCCGGCCAGGCCTGAACGTAAATCGTATAAGGAATGGGAAGAGTTAGTCCAATACTTGTGTGTTGCTAGAGGCCGTATATACTACTGCGTATTCCACAATGTTACATGAGAAAAATATTCGTTAGCATAAAGTTCAGTAATGGTAATGGTAATGGTAGTGCCACGTGACATGTTCCTGTTTCAAGATGCTCTGATACACAACAAAACTCATGGACTTCCTGAGTGAAGGTCCTAAAATTCTTGATTCACAGTTCTTAATCGTGAAAACTGAAGGCAAAATATAAACCCCCCTGCGAAACGGATGGAAACTTCCCTAATTTTTTCCAAATAAAATTGGTTGCTACACTATAAACGAGTGAATAGGATTTAGACAAAATAGTTGATTCATTATAGTGACATATTGAAATCATCCGAAAGATATCAAGATATCAGATAAAGTACGTATATCAAAACATTTTAAATTACTAAACAAAGATCAACAGACTTCACGCACGTCTTAATTGATTATTATTTCCACTTTATTACTGTTTACCACGGAAAATGGTTGATTGTTCATATTGGTTGATCTGGGCAGCCGACTACCGAAAAACAAATTGTAAAATTATTTCTTTTAATCTGGAATGTGATACGTAACCTTTCTTATAGGTTATCAGGAGTTAGTCGATCAAACATTTATAAGTGAACAAACAAACAAGTATTTTCTTATTATTTATTCAATATACCGATCTATGTTATCTCTATTATTAACATTGTAATGTTGAAGAATCTTCGCTTAGCTGATTTTTATTATAAAATTTATAATCTTGAAAGACAAGCAATAATATGGAAGAAGAAACCAATACAAGATAAAACTTTTCTCAGAAGCTAAATTGAAATAGAAACCATTTTGAGGTAAAATAATGAAAAAATATTTTTGAAACAAACTGTTTCTTGAATGAAAAGAAAAAACTCCTGCAATTGTCGCCTTCTACGGCATATATACAGTGGATTTATTTTTGGTAAGTTTTTTCCCGCCGGATTCCATACGGCCTCCGGAGAAAGATAATATGCACTATAAATTTTCTAGTAGATTGCAGTGAAACTTCTATGATTCAGTAATATTTTAATGTTTGTATATTAACAGAATTATTAGATCATTATGATTTTATGTTTTCGACCAATATACTTCCGAGCTGTTATTGACATATAGAGTAACGGTAACTTTTAACCATCTCTGCTCACACATTCAACTAATATATCGAAATCATTGTAATGGTTCGACTGAAATCTACTAGCTCAGTTCAATGCATTAGCACAAAGGATAAGATGAGAATTGAAAATTGAAGCATTTGATTTTCCAATCCACCAAAACATAACTAATTTGTCTAATACTGATTCTTACAAATTACATTTGTTTGATTGTAGGTAATCATTTAAATAATGAGGTTGATCGACTTTAATCTTGATTGTGCCCACTTCTCCGTTGAGCATTATATAAATTACGAAATATTCGCTTTGAAACAGGTTTTTTGTGTAAGTTATCTTTTCTAGGAGCTTGGATAAGTTTGAAATAATGGTTATTCGATTATTAAGTTCAATCATACGCATAATTGTCAGATCTGTAAATATAATTATCTCACTACCTCAATGAACCGTCAGAGTAATCAGTTTATTGAGCGTTGATACGAATGTTAAAGGAAATACGTCCATAAAATCTTTATCAGTGCCTCTGTGAGTCGTAATTTAGGATGGAAAGGGCAACAAACGGAGCTTTAACTATGTGTTCAATAAATATCAAACGAACATGCGGCCGAATTATTTATTTAGCGTTCCTTCCCATTACGGCCACAAAATAATTAATTATTCATATAAGGACATCATTGCATGCGTCGAGTAGAGCCCAAATTAAACGACTTTTATTTCCTAAACGACTAAGATATATGTGGACGTGTATCATTAGCACATATAAATGAGACTACTGAATTCAACTTTGTAGAAATGGTAAAAAAAAACTAGAGACCTAATGCATCCTTCTAACGTCTTGTAATAATAATGCTAAGCAACATGTCGTTTTGCAGTATCGTTTTTCGTTTGAATGATAACTCTCTTCAATTTTCCAACACTCCGTGTTATAAGTAGCCTGTAATTCGCAGTGTAATTTTCTCTCTATCGTTCCGCAATATAGGTCGGCCATAAAACTAGGTTTTACTGAGACACTCAAACATCCCCCGGTCTCGAAGTGCACATTGCCATTTCAAAGATAAACATAGACAGCACCACCGACAAAATGAAGAAACGTGACACCGATTTATGACTCGTAAAAAACAGATCGGGAGGCTGTAAAATAAAGGTGACGACCCGTTGTCTACCGGCTGCTTCGACCGTCACAACATACAGCCTATCACCACCGATTGTAGCACCCCTCCACACGCCGGTACCGACCAACAAAACTGCTGTCACGTTCGAGCTAGGAACGGAAAGCGGAACCACAACCAACAGTAAGCCCCATAACCAAACACACATCCTGTCTGAAACTGCCACCCCAAACGATTATCGTATACATCCGGAAAACAGTAGCAACCATCACCATAACTCAATCAAGGACTCTGGTATTGATATCAACGTCACGAATCCAGTTACAACGGCCACCGTGGACCACCAAAGGACAGATTACGTTAGAAACAAATCAACAACACGCAGTTGGCCGGTAATACACCGGAACAACTCGTGTCGATACCAGCTACATCCGTCGACTCATAACCATCGGCGGCAACAATCACACCAGTATTACCAATATGATTATGACGCCCTAACCAACGCAAATTGTTCATCCAATGATACCAACAACAACATCAGCTACAACTCGAACGAAGATTATCTAGGCAGTAGCAGTTACGATAAATCTCCGAGCATTGACAGCTATTATTATCCTCATTACAAGCCTAGTATGCAACAGTCGACCACAACAATGACCACAGCCGCTGGACAAGGAGCAACTACCATCACTTCTACTGCACATCAGACTCAACCCAACACGACTTGCTGCATGATGCCACCACCGGTTATGTTCCTCTTTTTCACCCTGCTGATGACATCCAGTGCTACCGCTATGCTTTGTGCCGCCATTATGACCGACCATTGGGAACACGTGTCCTGGAACCGGGAACAGCTCGATAGACTAAGCAACAAGTCCTCGATTGAGCTGCAATGGTATCTCGATGGCCGGGCAGCCAAGTTCTCAGTATCCGATGTACACCGAAAGACACAGGATGGTAGAAGTAAAGGTAAGAATTTAGTATTTTTCTATTGTTCGTTTATACTAATATGTACAAGACATAGGACGAGATTGTTTTTGGTAGTAACTTTACCTAACATACAAATATTGTCATTTGCTGGTTTTGGTACCGCATGTTTGTGCTTAGTGCACATGACTATTTTCTTATTTTTACGTTACACGTTCATTTTTACACCGAATGAAAGAAATCTGTGATAGCTTGGTGGCTTGATGTTAGTGGAATGTTCTCTAAATTGGGTGATTTTCTGTTTTCGTGTTGGGATATCATTTATAGTGATTTATTCAAATCTTTTTCAAAAAACTCATCTTTTCTGTGAGTTTCTCATTCATTTGGCTTCTCCAATACATGGTTCCACTCAGTCATTGCAAAAACTGATCATTTATAATTTTCCGAGAAATTTAAGGATACGTATACAATGAGTTAGAACTTCAGACATAACTAAATGACGCGAATACTAATACTGGCATGCTTCTTTCACATTTCCGAATATCTAAATTCGATCTTATTAGTTCATTGGTTGCGTGAAATTTCCAATCTTCTACTTTTTCGCTTCCAGTATGTGATGTAATAATGTTCGACTTATTCACGTCAAACATTTTCTAATACACATGTAAATACGGCGAAGCAAGTAAAAAACGATCCGCTGCTCTGCGAATGAACGAAAAGGCGTTATTTAAATATTGCGTCATTGATAGTTTGCAGTCAATAAGTTCTTAGAAGAATCAGATTGTTATTCTCCTCTATGATAAACATTTCCAGCATTTTCCTCGAATGCGAAGCTTCTACAGTGAAATATTGCCTAAATACTGACTCGGTGCGAGCGGCGGAATATATTGGGCCATCGTCCAAGTATCATGCGCGCGGGTGGTTTTAGGAAATTTTCGATGGAAATTTTGATAAATTTGACAAAACCAGAAACATAGAGACCTTTGAAATACTTTTATCTATCTACAGGGTGAAAATTATTATCAAAAATAGCTCTGAAAAAAATGAGCTTTTTTGTAATCTTTCACAATTATTTGAAAAAATAATTCGATGGAATGAATTTTTTTTTCAAAAAAACCTTATGCTGGCCACAAGGATCACATTCGGACACATTTTTGGAAAACCTTTTCACGCTTTTCATGGAAAATCAACGAATTTCATATAACCGATTTCGTGGAAATTTTTGAAATTCGTGGATTTTCTATGAAAAGCGTGAAAAGGTTTTCCAAAAATTTGTCCGAATGTGATCTTTGTATCCATCATAAGGTTTATTTGAAAAAAAAAATTATGTCATCGCATTATATTTCCAGATAATTGTGAAAGATCACAAAAACACTCATTTTTCAGAGCTATTTTTGATAAGACTCGGAAAATCCTCCGAATTTTCCAGCCATTTTCACCCTGTAGATAGACAGAAGTATTTCAAAGGTCTGTATGCAGTGCTTGGAAAATGAATGAACTGAATAAAAGTAAGCATCATTCATTCGCTTCATGGTTCATGAATGCACCAGCAACTGAACCATTCGTCAGACACTTCTAAGCAGACGGAGTTGGTTCACATTGGTATGTATTAGTGAATCAAAGCTCTTCTGTACTTGGAAGGTAAGCGTATAGAAGTATTACTTGTTGCTCATTCTCTTTTACATTAGTGAGCGAAGCAACGAGAGATTATTGTTGGTTCTTCATCGTCGGCTGTACATACATGAATCTCTTCATGTGGTTACTAGCCCAACGAGTGAGCAGTGAAATCGTTAAGCACAGATGAAGCTTACTTCTTCTTCTTCACTCTGTTTGGCCATTGCTTGCAGTTAAGATCTCATAAACATGAACATTAATCATAGCTACTGGTAGTAAAAAATGATGTGGAAAATCTACAGCAGCGTGAAACCTTCTAAATTTATTTTTTTTATGCTTGAATACATTAATGATTTAAATTATTTTTACATTCAAATTCAACAGTATTCTTTGATGATGAATGGTTCACCAACGATAGTGTGCTTGAATCACTTATACTACCGAGGAATTGTTTGAACGAGTTGCCTATATTTGAGAGAAAAGAGAATTATTAATACTGTTTTTCAAGAAGGTTCAATACTATTAAACGTAATAGAGCACGCTCGTCGGCAAGTATGTATGGAATGGTTCGTTCTCCACTCTGTTTGCTCGTGTATATTTTCAGCATCGAAGCCGGTAACTCAGTCTGTTTGTATGAGTGCTATAGCTGCGCTGAACGCTTTTTTTGCTCGTTCCTCGCATTGATGAATGAATGATGAAAGCACTGTCTGTATGTTTTTGGTTTTCCGTGAATAAATAAGCGGTCATCTGTTGATCGATGTTCACATTATTATCCTGTTTGAGTCCGTGTTATCAATTTACATTTATAATATTTATTTTTATGTTGAACAGCGAGGTGGCATTAAGCAGTTCAACAAAAACTGCTAATGCATTGATTAAGATTCTTAACTATTAATTTAATTATTTTGAAACCTTTCACAGTTCATTTGTCTCAATTTTAGTTTTGGCTTCACTAAGACCTTTTATCGGAAGTAACACTCCGAATCATTCAAATGGCACGCATGATTCGCCAAGTAGAGACATTCCAGGCAATTTATTTCGTCCAAAAATTCTGTTTTTTTTTCACGAGAATAAAAGTGAACAGAGAAATTTTATAAAACACTATGCATTTCATAATATTTTTACGAGTCTCAGCCGAATATGAACATTTTATTCTAGTTTCATTTAATCTACAATCTATACAACTCAATTCATATCACACAGAATTGGAACTACCAAGACGATACGGAGCGAAAAGCAACAAACCTGCCTTCGATAACCGAGCAAATGTATTTCTGGTGCCAATGAACGGAGGTATTTGGACGCTGTGCGTCGATCTGACACCGGATGAGATACGATCGATGTCGAGCGATGGCTTCCCGCAGGTCGATCAATGCGTCAACTATCTCGCCGACAATACCGACAGCGCCACTAATAATGAAGAAAATACCCGAGCTGAATGGCAACACAGTGAGTTCCAGCCCTCATTACATCCGCATTTAAGTAGGTACAACCATATGTGATAAAACTTTTTAATATGCTTCCTATATTTGTAACTATACATTTATATGTGCGCTATCTGGTAACCAGAGGCAGATTTTCATAATATTTTATCCTACTTTAAGGGTGGGAATACCTTTTCGGATTCACCACAAATGTTCATTCTAGGTTGTCAATAGATAAAAAGTATTTAGTTTCATGATATTCGTAGCCTCATTATGGCTCAAGTATTCTGATCTAGTACCATCTGTATAAAAAATTCTTTTTTATCACACTTGGAAACATTGCAAAAACTTTTTTTTGTAATTGTGTTGACCAACAAAATTGACAACTAGATTTTCAGAGTTGATCACAAATAAAACCAGAACTTGTCATTGAAGTATATTTAAAATGATGAAAATTTAATAAAGGTAAGAACAGAAGTTTGTTCACATCTGGTGTACTGCAAATAATTTTGGCAACATTAGACAATTCTTTCTAGGAAACGCTTTGAACTAGCGCTTTATATTTGTTCGATCATTCATAAAGAAATATCACTATTCATCTGGATGACAAGTTATTCATACAACAAGCAATCACGCACATGCTGTAAATCGCTTGAATCACATATTTTTATATATAATCTAATACCTGACAATACAAGAGCATTTTTTACCCATACGAACAAGCTTACATGATTGCTTTTTTTATAAATTTTCAATCACAATTACCGCAAAATGGCCAAAATTAAACGCTTAGTTATTGGGGTAGGTGTATCAGTAGCACAAGAAATGAAATGTTTATTCTATTTAAGTCATGCATCTACGAAACTTAGCTTCTATCAAAATTTAGCGACTACGTTGATTTAGTTGAGAAAAGAAACACATTTTCAAAAACCAATGGTGGATCCCTTAAGAAATAGAAGTACCCACCCTAATAATCTAGAATAGCTCAATCATAAAAAAATGCTATATTAGTTCCAGCAGTTTCGTTGGTTTCATGACTCTGATTTGAATTACGATTTCTTTTGTCATTTTGACTACACATACATATTTGCTACAAAGAAGGAGAACTTCAGTCAAATGAAAAGCTTCTGAAAACTTTCTATCAAGCAAGACAGCGACAGTTTCAAACAAAAGTATCGATGTTCGCTTGGAACATGATAAAACATGGCATTGATTAACAGACGAAACAAAAATTTGATTTATATTTTCTGCGTGTAGTATAAAGTTTATTACCCTCACAAATCCATGGACTGCACTATGCGACACACTTCTTTTCTCTATGCTCCGAAATCTACAACCGCATTTGCACTGCATTGAACTGTATTTTTTTATTTCCACAATCAACACCACTTCAAGGAATGCAAAACCTATCGATCTCGTGCTCACTGGTGTGCCTTATTATACTGGGCAGTGCTGCTCTGGTAGGAGCCTTCGGAGTATGTCAACGGCAAATTAGTGCTGTGTTGGTCACTGGAGTGATGTACCTGTTGGCCGGTAAGTACAAAAATAGCCTCAACTTCACGCGCCTTTTTTATTGCCCCACTAAAAACAGTCCCTAGATAGTATGGCAAAAGACAGAGAAAAACAATGGATGGCATCTTCGTGAAACATGCGATGTAACAGAAACAGGCTCATTTTCGCTGAATAACAAGTGATGCACATGGTCTAGCGAAAAAGTCGATGGGTTTGTACAAATATGGGCTGCTTCTTTACGTTGCAAACATGCAAACCATACCATGACTGACACATAAATGACCACCGAAATGGGTGTTCTTGACACAGTACAAGTGCTCTATGTAAATTTAGAACTATTTTTCGCGTGCTAAACTAGCGACGATAACATGCAGTAAATTTATAAGTATCATCAGTTGCTACAACACTGACAGCTGGTGAAATGTGTTCCGTTCAGTTTCATCACATCGGAATGATGAATCGTAGTGACGTAAAATCATGTTGATGTACTTTTTGGCAATAGGCTTTCCAATAATAACCTGTTCGGATGATTCAGATATTCTGAGTGGTTCAAGATACATTCCGCAAAACGACTTTTGTAAAATTTTAACGAGCCTGTTTCACCTGTTTGTCAAAGAATCAACTTCTGGTTAGTGTTATCTTATTACTACTTTTGGCTCGGCCGTTGTATTTAAATCTGAAAAAAATTTGTCGCGATTTTCTTGCATTCCATCTATCTTCTGCGGCTGAAGCGAAACTTTGGATGTAGCGAAGCCACTGTAAAATATCTTTTCGATAACTGCTTGCAAATTACGACTATTTGTAGACATTTTTCTTCGTGACTACAAACTTATGTATATAATATATTTTTTGGTTAGGAGGAAGAACTCTCCCTAACTTGTATCGGGTATTGAAAATGAGGATATATACTGACAAAGGATTGAACCGGTAGGAGAACAGACCGCTCAAAATCACCCAACTAAATTCTCTTGTTTTCTATCTGCATACTTATATGTGAGATATTTCAACTGAGCCCCTTCACCAATTCAGAGGAATTACTTAATGTAATACGTATTATTGTCCGGCGGTATGATGCCAAAGGGACAAAACTGAGAATTGAACCACACAGCTGCCGTGTGAAGTCTGAACACGTATGGTAGCTTTGGTGTACGGTGAACATGTGTTTAATTAGTTTATTTTCGGAGTTGGAGAAAATTGTGCGCTCAAGCGGTAACTTTCACGTAAATTTTCATTTATGCTATTTCATTCATCAATCTTTTTCCAATATGTTTTTTGTTGGACACTGAGAAAAATTAAACTAAGCTCAAGACGTCCGATTGATTTCAATAAATTATCAAAAATAAAACAAATTTTTGATAGTGTACTCCATTCTAGCCTTAAGTCAAGCGCTAAGTTCAGACTTTCGCCTTATGTAAAATTAGTTACCCTTGTTTTATTCCGTGAAAGATTGAAGTCGAACACTGACACTCGATTGAATGACCGTTGTACGCCGATAACGGCACGATTTATCCCGTAGTTGATGCGGCGTAAAGGAAATCGAAGAAAAGCGTTGTTGCGAGGACGAACATTGATATTGACTTCACGGAGTGAAGTGGGGCAGTCAATCCTATCGTTCAAAACATCTGCTATCAGTAAAGCTCGCGGCAGCTCCCGTCTTACTTGCAGTGTGTCTAGACCAATTAGCAATCCGCGACTTTCATAGCTCGGTAGTTGATGAGGATTTGTTCAAGGTAAACGGCGAAGAGAGAATAAAACGAATCTACGTTGAATCGACTCGATTCTAATAACGCCATTAAGGAAGCGAGGATTCCAAACAACTGAACAAGAGTATTAATAAAATTCTACATCAACTAATGGAAACATAATACTTTTCATTTGAGTCTAAGTTTGTGAAAATTCTGAATTTTCGAGAAATAGGAGTGATTTCCAATGAGTGAGTACACGATCACTTTTTTCGATACTTCCGGAAGAAGAATTATACGGCTAGTTTAAAGTATTTGGCTCGATTTTTCCATGTCATATATAAAAACATGTCCGGGTTGGCGGTTCAATGCATAGGGCACTGGTCTTACAAGCTAGTTGTCGTATGTTGGAGTTGTTCTTAGTGTCAATCGGATCGTAGCACCAACCACGCAATGGTTCTGTACATTATGAATCGGCTGTGAAGTCTGTTAAAACATAAAGTCAAATTCCATAAAAGGAATGTAATAATCACCGGATTTTTTTTATTTGTTTGCACATGTTACTCAGAAAAACAATATTTTGGTAGTTTTGCGATCGCGGACGTTTCCGTACTGGATTTATATCGTCGAAAGGTTTATTCCTTCGTAAATCATTTCACCAACTATATCGTTTGGCAGAAGATATCGTGATTTGTTCATTTTACTAGTCTTTCTTTCGTAATTGAGTTAATATTTATTTGAATCTGAACGAATGGAAGTAAGACCTGAAGATTAGCCAGTTGATAAACTGTAACGAATTTTTAGATTAATGTATGATTCAGTCAAAATACTCTTTCATCGGAATGACCTTCGACAAAACGGCTTTTGATGGAATAATGAACATGAATCCTCCTCCTACTTTGTTCCGTTTGCGATAGCACTTGACATCAAAAAAATGGTAAAACACACATTAGAAGAAATTTATGATGAGCGCTTAAAAGCCATCTACCAAAATTGATTCGGCGAACAAAATTCAATCCTTCAAATACAATTTGTAATTGGAAGAAAAATAAGAAAAGTTTAATAGAGAGAATCATAGGAAATTAATTCCTGCTATGAATTTCAAATTCAAGCCTAAAATATTATCAATCCCTGATAACATTTGAACAAGCTCAAACATACTCTATTAACTGTCATTTAACGCCATTTGTCTGCATATTTCCAAATCTTTTAGCATTATTCAATGATGCTATCTAGGAAGAAAATTTATGTGTTGGGATTGAATTAACAATCGGACCTAATTTCATTTACTAAATCGACTGCATAACGCCTCACTCATAGCATTATCAGACACATTGGTACCACTTGAGTAATTTGTATGCTTCAAATCAAGCATCTAACCTAACCCAGCCATTGGAGTCACCAAAAGTATATTACTAATTATTACTAAACAAAAGTTAACAAATAATAACAGCAAAATCAGGACCAGATAATCCTCCAATATCCATGTAAATAAAGCTAATAGTGGGAGAGGAATTGTTAAAAACTTGAATTCTTTTTGTCGCAGTAGCTGATAGCGACAACAATTTCCCATATTCCATTTGGTATGCATATTTTAATAAGAATGTTTATATCTGCTCTGTTACACGGTATCCTTTTCAGCTTTGTTCGCGCTCTTCACGTTGATGATAATACATTTCAAGCGCCAGCAAGGACGCCCGCTGACCGAGATCGACTATGGCGTTTCCATCGATGGGGTGGTTGCCGTTAAACCCGACTTCTTATATGCACAACCGCTACTGGACGCTCGAGTCATCGTGACCGCTTGGAGCCTGGACTTGGGCTGGGGTGGCGTTGTTCTTTGCGCCTTCACGTCGTTCCTTTGGATATTGCTGTCCAAGATCATGAGATTTAATCCACTCTCGGCGATGATTTGATTAGTTAAATTCAAGTTCAACAAAGTTGCTGTTTACAATGTGACATGAAATGGTTTGCGGTGCTATTTGCGTTGTTAAAATATTGCTAATCAAACATTGCCACAAGCATACTCTTCACACTGTACTGATTTGACCTATAGGTTAGAGCACCAGCATAGCGCGTCCATTTAATTAGGACAAATCTATTCAATTTACTACACAAGTTGATATTAAAAACGCCCATTTTACAAATCCACCTTCTAGATGTAGAACTAATAGCTTTTCATCAGTTTCGCATTTGAAGCATAAACAACAG
This sequence comes from Malaya genurostris, assembly GCF_030247185.1. Lineage (NCBI taxonomy): Eukaryota > Metazoa > Arthropoda > Insecta > Diptera > Culicidae > Malaya > Malaya genurostris. The sequence goes on along the minus strand of NC_080571.1, from coordinate 118,518,252 downwards.
AACCAAAAGACTTTTACAGACGAAAGGCATTTTGAAAAATAAACATGAGATTTATATGAAAAGTTTCTTTCGCTATACACCAACAAACTCAAGCTTTTTGAACGCTATTATTATTAGGTGAGCTATACATCGGACGTTTTGAAATGAGCTCTTTACGCCATTGAAATAAGTAGAATCCGAATCAACAAAAAGCAAAACACGACTTTGCAATGCTTTCATTGCTAGACATTTTTATTCATACAGTTTGCTCTCCCTTCTATCTATAGGATAAAATGATGATGTTAGAGAATCATAATCAAGCGTTGAACAAAACACATCAAACAAATAAGTTACAACTCTGAATGTAACAATACTCATCGACATTCTGCATCAAATTTCATATAATTGCTTTGCCTTAAAATCCAGATGCATTAGAATTCAAACTATATACAAATAAACAACATTAACTACCAGAATATTATTGTAGTTTTATCAACTCATATCACAGAAACACGAATGATAGAAGAAGCTGACCGTAATACGTAATACTTAGGAATGCAAAAGGTCGTCAAAAGGTGAAATCTCGGTTGATTTTCCAGAAGGCCGTAACAGCAAGTCACAGTTTCTCTTTGTTTACTCTCTCTTGTGATGTGATCTAAAAAGATTTTCTTGGATTTCACAGTTCTGTTTGGAATTCGAACGTTTCGAGCATCATTCTATGCAAAGAGTTAAGTGATAAACGTGTAAACCGCTTGGTAATTAATAGAAGAGAAAGTAAACGAAGAGAAACTGTCACTTGCTGTTACGGCCTTCTGGAAAATCAACCGAGAAATAACGAAGTGCTAACAAATTCCTATCTCATTCGTCACCGTGTGTCTTTGATGACATTCTATTTTCTATGTTTGAAATATCATTACTTAGTCATCATTAAAAGACAAAAATAATTCTCGTGTAAGGGCCGCTATAGATCTGCATTTATCATTTCATCCCTAATTATTTCGACATTTGATACAGCAAAATACGTCTTATGAGTAAGAGTAACTGTTTGAGTATGAACAATTTATCTATTCGTATTCTCAGTGGTTTATGAACAATCGTCTATAATAAAAACATTCAGCTGAGTGCATTATTATACCATACTCAAAAAATATAACTATACCTGATACTGATGAGCAATGAGTTTGACACGATGGGTAATTTCCTTCTATGTTTGAATGAATTTGAAAATATTGCATCAACACCTACCTCCTTGTGGTTTTCTTATATAGAAAGCCTATGCAATCACTGTGAAAACAGTCATATACCATTCGTTACGCTCGGAGATGGCTGGACCGAATTTAAATGAAAATAAAAGGTATTGTTTTCCTATAAGTTGGTGTAGAATTTTGTACGGTTCCGGAAATACGGGGTGAGGTGTCTTTAAAATTACAACCCGTCATTTTGAGCGATAATGCAAAAACGATTTTTTTCCTAATTTGGCTATTTCAATATATAGATTATGCTAGTTGCTACTTAGTTGTTAGTTGCAACCCGATTTCAGTTATAATAGTTATCAGTTCCCGGTTTCGGAAGTATCGAAAATAGTGATTAAAAACTCAAAACCGGAACTCCCACCGGCCGTCAATTTCCACAAACTTAAACGGTGTCTCATTGACTTTTGTTTGAAAATTTTTACGGTGTCTTATTGACTTTTGTTTGAATCCAGCTTCCGGTTCCAGCACAACAAAATGATATTTTTAAAATTTCAAACAAATTTAGAGAGACAAAGCACGAAAACGAAGACTTCCTCAATACATTTATTATCCTCATGTCTGAAAGTCATAATTCGTTCTTACGAAGATCATTTTGTCTCAGTGTAAATAACTGAAATTACACTGAAGCAAAAAATATATGGAATTTCATTATAATGATATCGTGACTAAAAACACAAGAATATCAAGACAGCCTTATGAAGATACAATTGGAATTTCAATAAAAAGCCTTGTGAAATTCATACGTACATTTTAGGAACATAATGCGAAATTTCTATGAAAAACATAACTTCTCTCATATAGTGTGGAATTTATCAGTTGTTCGTATGAAAAATATTACAGTGAAAGATGAGGTGTATATTGCAGAGTCATAAACATTATAAAAGAGGTATATTTTTCATATTATTCTTTGAAATGGTGATTTTTGATGAATCATAAGATTTACCTTATGATTTTCACTACTCATTTTGCCTGAAAGTTGATGAATTTGCATTATTATCCGTAGAGCATGGCAGATACGAATCACCGCTACCATTTTTTAGCAATTATTTACTTTATATTATCAATTTGGCAACTGAAGTTTTCCCAATAAATAACAATACTTTCTTGTTTTAAAGAACGAAATCAAATGTCCCCGGCGAATAACCAAAAAATTAAAACCGGGTTCAAATAAACAACTGAAAACGAAATGACGTCATGTTTGTTTGGCTTCCCCAAGAAATACCTTCGCCGGTCTGTTGCTGAAAATCTGTAATCAAGTCGACACATCTACGCTAGTTTAAGGGTTAAAACAACAGCAATTTACCGGTTTAAAAAATGTTGTCAAATTTATATTGTGATAAAACAAACAATGAAACATATTGCCTGCCTTTTAACCCTATCTCATGGCGTCTCAACACATTGCCAATTTCAATTAATATCAACCAAAAATTTGCACAATATGCATAGGTATGCAGTTTTCTAGTATCTCAACCCGGCTACTCGAATACTAATTGTAATCTGTTGAAGAGTAATATTATATTAACATACCGATTTTATAATATAAAGTTGAACAGCCTCTCAAATAGATTAAAACAATTCAGAATTATACTGAAACGAAACAAATTCGGCTCACGCAAATCACTTCCGAATGTTCAGTGGACAATTTCTTCAAGACGCCGAAATATTTGACAAATGGCGCGTTCAGATTAGACATCAAAATCAGAGCTGCCATTATGTCCGATTCGATTATCGCAAAGCAAAATATACACCGAAAAAATACATAATAATTAAATGATCTTATTCTGCTTCTCTGATTTGTTTTTATATCATGTTCACATTAGCGCTTATATCACTTGATATACCGAGATGATATGCATATCACGTGGAAGTGTTCACATATGATCGAAATGATATCGTTTGACAGTCAAGTTGTCATATTGAATGTTCCCATTAGGGGTAAGATCAATAATATTGATTTTCTCTCCTACAATTCAATCAATAATTCACACGTTTTTTTTTTTGAGAACGGCCAATAAACCACCTGTCAACTTCCACTTTCAAAAGTTATTGCAAGCGAGCTATGAAAGATAGAGTATTAAATTTAACACCAGACGAAAGAGAACACTTTTCTCTGCCGTTTACTATTATGATTTACTCTCAGCGAGTGCCGAGTCTTCCGAAATTACTCTTCAAAGTGAATGTTGATGGATGGCTTATTGGCCGTTCTCAAAAAAAGGCGTGAATTGAAGTCTTGCATTTAATGGTCTCCGAACGTCAGTTTTCGTTGAAATATTCGAAATTATAATTATTGTTTATTGTCACTCTCAAAGTGACGTTCATAAATGAGTGCGTTCAACAGCGCTGCCAACTATACCGATTTCTCGGTATTTATACCGATTTTTGGACTCGATACAGGAATACAGATAAGCTCTCTCAAAATACCGATATTTCAATTTTCATGCAGATAAATTTCATTTCGATTTTCAGTTTTTGTGTTGGATTCCATAGGGGTTAAACCAGGTCGAGCGACCTTTTTTTTGGTCGCAAAACCAGTTTCTGCGCTAAATCGATGTTTGATTTTTCAAGAAATATTGTACAAATAGATTTTTCCACCAAATAGATTTTTGGAAAAAACAGTTGACAGCACTGGCGTTCAATGCCATTATCCGTGTTGCTAGTTGCGATTTTTGACAAGTTGATATGATATCGTACATGATATCCCGGATATCATGCTAAAATGGTTATACGCGTTGACATCAAATTGTATGGCATATCAAGTGATATAGCACATGATATCATCGGATATGAAGTATATCCCAATATCACTAGATATCAGCACTAATTTGAACATACTATTAGCAACGAAAAGTGCACGTATATCAGATATCAGCTGTTTTTCAAAGAAGAAAATAAACGAATCGAGTTTCTCTCTCCTACTAATAAATGCTTCAGAATCCTACAATTTTGCCTAAAAATTCGGATTCTACAAAAATCTCAATCTTAGTAATACAAAGAACTACAAAGGGCGAAACTGTCATTCCATTTGTTTACGTAAGTGTCGCACTCCGTGTTCCATGTCAACAAACAGGGCGATACTTCAATTGCTAGTAAGGAAAGGAGAAACTATTTTTTGTTTTATTTTAGATGGTTTCCGAACCTTTTACTACTGGAAATAGTAAATGAGATGATAAAATTACCCGTAGATTTGACTTACACACAAAAAATAACGTTGGTTATATTTTACGAAGATCGTTGGTAAATTTGAGAGCTTTCGTTGGTTTTTTTTGCAGAAAGTAAAAACTATCAATTTAGGAGCCAGGAAACTTTTATTTCGAAAATGGCTCTTCATTTAATATGAAACAGTATTCTTTTCAATGGAGAGCATGTTTCTGTTAGAATGATTGTGTTCTCATATTAATACAAAAGCTACCTGTATTGGTTGCAAATAGAAAAGCTTTATAAATAACAGTTTTTTTACTTATAAATAAAAATATTTATAATGAAATATATGTATTGGAAGCTTTTTTATTTACATATTATTTATTTTCCATCGATAACATTACGAATGACGTTTGCTCCAATGCTCCAACCTCAATAGCTCTCAGGCAGCATCCCCAGAGGTAAACAATGGCAGATGGAATCAGCACATTTCGTTAGAACCATTTACTTTTTTTTCGGTATAAAAAATCCTCCAACCCGCATACGCTTGGCTGCCAGACGGCTGACTAAACGCTACCAAAAAATATGGCTGGCAGCAATTCTGGTGATCGACTGCCTCACCGCTGCCAGATATACACCCCATACGATACAACCGTATCCACCAGGATTTTTCCACATCGAAATCTTTGACATTTTCAGCGAAGGTTAAAAGATGAAAACGCTTGGCTAACTAAGATACAGGCGACTATGTTTTGCCAAATTGGATTTGACAGCCGTCACTGAATCAATTTTGGTAGCCGTCTGGGGGCTATGGCTGCACAGGTAGCCAAAAAGACGTGCGGGGAGCTGCACAGCGCTTTCAAAGTAGTCCTGTGAATACTTGAAGAAATATAAAACTAAAAATAATAACCTATCAATAAATATTTAACTACAACAAATTACAGAAACACTCACCAGACAGTAATAATAATCCCGTAGGCGCTCATTTTTTCCTCGAGAAACAACATAACCATGATAAGCGGCCTTTACACGGGAATTATTTTTGTCATTTCTAATGATGACTAAGTGATGATGTATTTCAAATTTGATGGAAAACTCGTCATTACTGCACCATACACGTTCATTAAAATGATATTATTTTTTAGTAATGACATTTTTAATGACTCGTGTAAGGGCCGCTATATCCCACTTGTTTTCCATACTTCGTTTTTCGTACGTACATGCGGGATTGACGAATATCGAATGAAGTCGAATAAAAAAAACAGATAAAAGAAAGAGGAGGGAAATAAACAAGACACGTACGGCTAGATAATGACGCAATTTCGCCTGGACAATTTTGACAGCGGCCGGAATGCAGCCAGCCTTCTAACGGTTGCCAGAATTCCTCACAAGCGGGACACATCGAAACGTATGCATAAGGGCATATTCAGTAGTGTTTTAGTTCTAGATTCATAATTTATGTTAGTTACAAAATTTAAATCTGAATTTTATAACAAGAAAAACTGGCAGCCCCAGCAGCGTTTTACTCGTGTTTCAGATATTGAGGTTTCTATGCCCGGTGAAAAATGAATGGCGGTCCTACTGAAAAATGGGTGGCCACCACGTTTCCTGATGAAAACAAAATAATATGTAAAAGCGATTCACACGCAGCATCAAGCGACTATTACCTTCATGGAACGATTACGGAACAACAACATTAATCGTAAGCAATTCATATGAAAGGACACTACGTCAAGCTCACGGAGCATTTTAACGCCGGATACTAAAGCAATATTCGGCTAAAAAAATAATAAGTTAATCTGGATGTCGACCGCAGTTTATTGATCGTCTGAGTCGTGTTTAATGCATGCGTTTCCTGATGGAAACAAACCAATCTCATTTGCATTTGTGGTTGTAAGTGAGCTGTCAGAGAGCCTAATACAAAAAATAGAACGGCATTGTAGACCAGTTTTAAATTTGACAGAAGAACTGGTCGAATAAATAAAACTAGAACGGCTTGCTGGGGATACGTTTGTTCCAGTTTCTGCTCTATTATAGATCTTCCATATCTTCTTCTAGATGCTGAATTAGCTCTAAAGATATTTAGTCACTTTTGTGTAAATATACACTATTCAGTGTTGCTTCTTCATTCAAAAGCTTCATTACTTTCATTTCAAAAGCTTATACTTTTAAATACATTTGTTTCGAAATCACAAGGGCTTTCAACTGCAATTTTTTTCACTTACTCTAAAAGGCCCTGGCCCCTACCGAAATCAAAAACACATATATAATTATTTAGAAGGACTCAGACATGTGTTACAGAAATAACAAGACAATAAACGTAAAGAAATGTAATACAATAACAGTTCCAGTGGAAAAGTTTAACGTGTCTGTTAAAACACCTGTAAAAGCCACACCGAGAATTAGGTTCATCAGCGGACGCTGCTTCGTTGCTCGCATGAAGATCTATTCTTTGCAGTTGTTATTCGCATTGAACATAGCCCCGAATGAATTAAAGCAAATGTGGAACGAATATTCATACAGCGATCATCGTCAACACCTAATTCGCGATTATCGTTCGTGCTGTCTTTGAAACAAGTAAATTAAGACGCTTTCCTCTGTATTAGTACCATAGTCTTATGTGTGTGTGATGAACCATACCCAGTGGCGTACCGAGAAAATTTGGCGCCCGGGGCGGATTTGCCGTCCGGGGAGATTTGCCGCCCCCATCGTTGGTTTAGTGAGCAAAAAAAAACAAAGCTGAAGTCCATCTCTGGAAAAATGATTTGGGCGAGCAAAAAAAAAAGGTCCCAAGGATTAGTTTGCCACCCCCCTAAACACGTTGCGCCCGGGGCGAGTGCCCCTTCGGACCCTCCCCCTCTTTCCCCTAAATACGCCACCTCACCATACTCCAGTACTCTCCCATTACTGCAAACTCACGAGATATGATGAATTTATTAGGCTCATAAATCAATAGTGGCTCCAAATCGTTACTATAATCAAAACAAGTAAAACTATATAAATCAAATAATACTATAAATACTTTTAGAATAGTTGGGATTGGACTGGAATGACAGCAAATATTGAATGATACAGAATAATGTGAAATAAGAGCTATTGAAAATTTTTAACTGCTTGAAATTTACAGTTTAACAGATTTGCTGTCTAAATTCCAAGCAGATTTTTATAAGAAATTTAAATTAGAACAACAAATTTAAATGTATTATTTTTTTTATTTCTTTTAAATGGTTGCCAGATATCTCGAAATGATCGATGGAATTGTAGAAATTAGACATAAATAAAATGGATTGAAAATTTGGGATTTGATTGATTTTTCTGGATTGTCCAAAATTTTTTACAAGCTTACAAGAGTCGACCAGAATAAATAAAATCTCGGAGGAATAAAGAAACTTCAAGCAAATTTATTGTAAAAATAACAAATTTCGGAAGTGAAGCCCCCCTCGGGCAATAACTTTGTCTGTCCGTGCGGTTCAGTGAAATTGTCTTCAATGCGCCGTCAGTGTTCTATTTTTCTCTACACTGACGGCGTGCAGCACTGAAAAGGCACTCCGTCCGGTAGGTGTGAATGTGCGCATAGAAAACCAACGAAACAATTGAGGTTTCTATGCCCGGTGAAAAATGAACGGTGGCCCTACTGAAAAATGGGTGGCCAACACGTTTCCTGATGAAAACAAAACAATATGTAAAAGCGCTTCACACGCAGCATCAAGCGGCTATCACCTGAATGGAACGATTACGGAACAACAACATTAATTGTAAGCAATTCATATGAAAGGACACTACGTCAAGTTCACGGAACTTGTTAACGTCGGATACGTGAGCAATATTCGGCTAAATAAAATTAATAAACCAATCTGGACGTCGACCGAAGTTGATTGATCGTCTGAACTGTGTTTAATGCATTCGTTTCCTGATGAAAACAAACCAATCTCATTTGCATTTGTGGTTGTAAGTGAGCTGTCAGAGAGCCTAATATATCAGTGTCCGTGCACGATGCAGGGTTGCCACATATACAGATTAATCTGCATTTTACAGATTTTTCAGATAAATTTGTGACCAAGATTCTGTATATGAAGATTACAGATTTTTAGCAAAAAATGCAGATTTTTGGTAGCGTGGATTAAAAATTGAATAAATATCAAATTAAAATATATTAAATGATGGTATTAATTATTATTTCAATGCGAAAACATTACCCTGATTGTGTGTTAATTCTAAAAAGATTATAAAACTAAATAAAAAAGAGTATGTTAAGGACAGTAAACACAGATGTTCTATCTGCTAATAAAGATTTGTTTATGCTTACATTTATTTACAACTAGCGTAGCGTAATTGCTTATGCTTTCAAAATTGATTCTGATAAGATGAAAAGATGGATTTTGAAAGTTTTTCGTCAAATCATTATTTCGAAAGGCTGCAACACAGACTAACAGACATGACAGTATGAGTAAATTCTTATAAAAATAATTTTTCGTGATGCACTAGTTCCACCTATATTGTACTGCGCGAACTATTTACTATCGGTACACCCCTTATGTTACGTAAAAGTTTTTTTACTAGTTGGTTTCCCCTCGTTTGTCAACACCGATCAGCTGCTTGCAGGGATGCCTGATTTCATCAAAATTTTTGAAAATGAATCGTCACAATAAATTTTTGGATTACGTTGATCATATATTTAACTTTTTCGCGATGTTGGAAGGTAACCATTTATTTGACTCAGCGTTGTTCATCTAGACTATTTTTTATTGTGTTGTTAGTTTTCATCCGAAATTAAGTGGCGGCAGACCAGAAGCAAGTAAATATTGTAACAAAACGGGTTCGATTTTGTATTGCGTTGGAGGATGAGAAGTAGGCATAATTCTGTATATAGTTTTGGCAATATGTATTAAATTTGTATCCTGCATGAAATTCGCATGGACGTATACAAATCAATACATTACAGGTAATTCTGCATGAATGGCAACTCTGTCGGTAAATGAAAAAAATAAACACAGTATAGATGACAGACAGGATGTTTTTGATAGGGTAACGTGGCGCCATCATGACACATGTGAGTACTGTCCCAAATAAAGGAATATTCGAAATGACCGTTAAAATGATTGAAGAATCTAATTTGAGTGTCCTGTCTGTTAGTCTGTGGCTGCAACGCAAAAACAACTTCCAGCGTTTTTTTCAACTACAAAATCATAAAATTTAGACTGAGAAAAGTTTTGGTTTCTTTAAATTTGGGTTCTAAAGACTTTTTTATTCCGTTGTGCTACGATTTCTTATCACTTCTGTATACAGATTTTCAATACAGGTTTTTGAGCGATACAGATTTACAGATTTTTCTTCTGAAAAATGCAGATTTAAATGTGGCAACCCTGGCACGATGTCGTGCCTTTACTGTACCGAATCGAATATGTATAAGTAGTCCTTTATAGAGGTGTGCGAAACAGCTCATATTGGTGAGCAGCTCCGAACCGATCAGCTCACCAAAATGAATCGATTCGATGTATCAGCTCATCAGCTCATTTAGATTGAACTGATGGTTAATTTGTGGCCCGTTTTTCTTGCGCCATGAGAGGTAAGATTTCTTACTGATAATGTCTCATTCAATCCGTTAAAGAAGGATAGATGCAGGCATGTTAGAAATAACGAAAGTTGGTGCAATTTTTTTTCTCGTTTAGAACTCGTTCTTCAAGAGCCGAAGATCCATTCAGCTCGTATCTTATTCCCCTCTTCAACAATGCGGCGAACTGGGTAGCAAATAAGTGAGCTGGTGAGCTGTGGTTCTTTTAAAAAGAGCTGTGAGCTGTCAGCTCACTTTTATGATTCGATTCATTGGAACAGCTCAGGAGCGAATTGCCCATCTCTAGTCCTTTAGCGTGGTTTTGTAGCGTTAGATGAAACCTTGTTATGGAGCGTTCTTTTTTTATTTTGTATGAAATGAACTTGAAAAAGATGTATGATTTGAATTATTATTGAATTTTTATTGATTTATAAACAATCTTGTTTTACCAATTTTGATCGTAGCACACTTTACACATGCTCGTGAATATAAAGTTGTTGTTCTGATATTCTTGAAACATCGTTCAATAAATGAATAATTGAGCTTGAGCGACCACCCCTGGTTGCTACTCCGTTATTGATCGGGATTAGCTGAAATAGTACAGGGAGTTATTAGATGATCCGACCTGGGACTGATAAATCATCCTTCAATGTACATATTCTGGTAATCTCAGAATTCATTGATCAGTACCGGCGTCGGCCAGGCCCGAACGTAGATCGTCTAAGGAATGGAAAGGGATGTTAGTCCAACACTTGTTGTTACTAAAGGCCGTATATACTACTGCGCATCCCACAAGTGTCACGGGAGAAGAATATTTGTTAGTAAAAATTTCAGCATTGGTAGTATTCGCGCACGACTCAGTATGTTCCGGTTTCAAGATGCTCGGATGCACCACTTCCCGAGTGAACGTTTCAACAATATCCTATATTGAAGTCCCGGGAAGTCTTGATTCACAGCTCTTATTCATGGAAACTGAAGAAAAATTTGCAATACTATCGCGTAAAGAATAAAAACTTCCCTTGTTTTTATAAATGAAATTACAAAATAAACGAGTGAATAGAATTTAGACAAAACAGTTGATTCATTGCATTAGAATATTCTAAGCTGTTGTTATAAAATCATTTTAAATCACCAAACAAAAGTCAACAGACGCATTAGTTGATTTTCATCATTCAATTTACAATCCTGAAAGACAATCAATAACATGGAAGAAGAAAACTTTTCTCCGAAGCTAGATGGAAATTGATAAGTTGAATGAAGAGATAATTTAGTAGAATAATCAGAAGTGAATTATTTCAATCAGTTAGATATTAAAAATATCTAATAACTGAAAGGAAAAAGAAACTCCTGTCGCCTTTTATGACATGGAAGCAGGAACCCAGTGGATCTATTCTTGATTCATTTTTTTCTGCTGGATTCCACACGGCATCTATGCTGGTACTGTGCGGAGAGAGCTAATAGGTACTATCAATCTCCTAGTGGACCCCAGCCCCATTCAATAAATGAATAATTGAATAATAAAAAGTTTTTCTGATATTCTTGCAATATCGTTGAATAAATGAATAATTGCAACCATCAGTTTAGATTAAACTACTTACCTTCTGTTTCAACCATTAGAGCACAAATTTTGACCCAGTCAGCTGTCTTTGCTGATATACAATTAGTGAATAAACAATCTCGTCGGGAAACTTATTTAAATATTCAGATTATTAATATGACCTGGATGAAAATCAACATAGGAACTACTAACTCTGTAATTTCCAATTCAAAAGCAGTTTAGGTTTTAGAGATGATTGTTACAAAGTTTATTGACATACAATCGTAAGCTTATGAAATAATGTTTAATCATTCGTATCGCCTATGCTTATAAATAAAAACTATGTTAACTTTTACTCGTCGAAATTAATATTATACTTCGCCTTCATCTGGTCGAGCTCGTCCTGTTTCTTATCCACGTCCAATCTCTTGAAGGCTTTTGTCGACTGGTAATAAAGTACCACCAGATATCGATTACAAACATTGAATCCAGAGAGGTGATCACAGGCGTTCTTGGCATCAAATATATCCTCATACACCACAAAGGCAGTACCACGCGTTTCCGGAGTATTACCCCTAAAACGAAACATTTTAAATAATAATCAGAGTTGTAAAATATATACACAACACTAGATTGAGTCTGTCGCTAGAATTAACATTATTTCGGTATATTTAATATGTTGAAAGAGTTAACTAAAAATATTAGTTCTTATCAGGCAGAAGTAAAAAAAATACTGATATAATTTCACCGTCGATCGTTCTGATTATGTTGTCTGACCGCTTTGGCGTTCGATCGAACATAAGGTATAGCAACTAATTATTAGTAGACCAGGTAAAGAAAGTGATTATCTGCAAGAGAACGTCACTTCCGACTGGTTTGGCTTTGTTGATGTTTATCTTTAAAAAAATACTATTGTTTCTACTATCTTTTTCGTTTCAAGACTATCAATCAGGAGTAGTGATAGTACTAATCTAGTGTTATATGTATTTTTACTTGATATTAATGAACTTACACTCTGATTTGTCGAATAGCACCGTATTTACCGAAAATATCGTACATCTCGTCAGAAGTGATCTTATACGGAAGATTTCGAACATATAAAACCCGATTCACCTCCGGAGGTAGCCGCACCTGAAATGATAAAATATATGTTGTATATGCATTGTTTATGTTTATGGATTGATGCGTACGTTGTTCCGTTTTTGCATAGCCAAAGCCATTTCGAAAGATTATTTAGCTGCAATTAACTATGTCACACAAATCAATGTTGTTTAATGTTTTTAACGATGCTGTTTTTAGTTGATTCAAGATAGACTAATGAAACGAATGAAATGTCAACGATGCTATCGCTAATTTACCCAGTGAGGTTACATCCGTTACTAAAACTTAGAGAACGTACTCCGTCGTTGACAGCAGTATGATAATCTGGATAAATTTCAAAGGGCATAACACCGATGATAACACTGTTTTCTTTTTGTAAAGTGACAGGTGTCATGCGAGAAAATTTTATTTTGCAATTAGGTATACACACTCCCGTACGAAAATAATTTAGTGATGAAAAAGTTAAGTTCAAATTCGTTGGAACGTCCATTGAATCAAAAATAAAATTTCCTGCTATGAACTAGAAAAAAAGTTACACTCAAACCAACGAAATGTTTCGTAGTAGAAGTTGGTTTGGCGGAGGATGGAATCGTCCTAAGAATCGACTCTCGCTGGATCATCTGAAATACTTGTACAGTGTACTAGAACGCAATACTACGGTGTCCGAAAGCAACCGCGGTTTGCTCGTAGAATCCCTTCGATGCATAGCAGAAATTCTCATATGGGGCGATCAGAATGATTCATCGGTATTCGAGTAAGTATCCGTAAAAGGTAAAAAATACGGTGGCCTTCTAATAATCTTGTTGCTCTGTTTAGTTTCTTTCTAGAAAAAAATATGCTCTCGTACTTCCTCCACATTATGCGACAGAAAAGCGGGGGATCGAGTTTCGTCTGTGTTCAATTGTTACAAACGTTAAACATCCTTTTCGAAAACATTCGTAATGAGACGTCGCTATGTGAGTAAAATTTATCAACAATTTTGAGGCAAATAAATTGTGTTTAATTATTTTTAGATTACTTGTTGAGTAACAACTTAGTAAATTCGATAATCGTTCACAAGTTTGATTTTTCGGATGAAGACGTAATGGGATATTACATTCTGTTTTTGAAAACACTCAGCCTTAAGCTAAATACCCATACAATACACTTTTTCTACAACGAGCATACGAACGATTTCCCTCTCTATACGGAAGCCATCAAATTTTTCAATCATCCAGAATCCATGGTACGCATTGCTGTACGTACTATTACTTTGAATGTTTACAAGGTGCAGAATCCAAATATGCTACAGTTCATTCGTGACAAGACAGCCGCACCTTACTTTAGTAATTTAGTCTGGTTCATCGGAAAGCACATACTGGAGTTGGACGCATGTGTTCGTAACGACACCGAGTGAGTTTATACGTAATTTCGTGTACTGGTGGTCAACTAAGTCTTACTATTGTTCTTTCAGTCATCAATCTCAGCATCGTCTAGCTAATCTTGTAGCAGAACATCTTGATCACTTGCACTACCTGAACGATATACTGTGCTTGGACATCCCTGATCTTAATGCTGTTCTCACAGAACATTTGCTTCACAAGCTGCTCGTCCCATTATACATATTTTCGTTAACGCCTAGCCCGCCTATTTCAATGGCAGTTGTAACACGAAATCTGGCTGCCGTGCTTAACAAAGTAGTGGATATTGACATCAAGGAACTGAACAATCCTCGGGTGTCCAGTGTGGTAGCACTATTTTTGTTATCCCTTGTTTTCCTGGTAATTACGCATCGCCCCCTGATCAACGCGCTCACTTGGGTCATCCTGAATGCGGACCATACCGTTTTTAAAGAAGGAGCATCACAAATCTTGAATGCCTACATTGAAAATCGAGAGGTTGTTGCACTTGGATTTGGACAACCTGTGGAAAGTTTAGAAGAAGCACTGGAAAGCTCGGCTGCATCATCCAGTTCCTATAACTATGACCCAAGTGCGGAAGATGCCAATAGCAGCAGTAGCACCTCGACCAATGAGCCTCAGACATCAAGTAGGTGGCCTGTTTTTAGGATGGACATTAATCATTGGTATAATCGTTTTTTTTACGTCATTCCCAAAGATTCGCCAAGCCCACCAACACTATCGGACGAAATAGAAAAGGTGAACATTACGGACGAAGAAAAGGAAAAACTATTGCTTATTGCATATCGAACTCCAGAGTTTAACAGACCATTTCTCGATATGGTGCTTTCGTCACTAGACTGTGCCGAGAACGATTATTTAGCACTACTGGCCCTGTGTTTGTTGTACGCTTTAGCAAACAACAAAGGTAATACGATGTTTCATGTTCTCAGAAATCGTATATTCATGTAATTTAGATATGATGGTGCTAAACAATAATCTCATTTTCGCTTATCATTCACGCTACTCGCCCTGTTACGCATAACTGTCTGCTCACAACCTGACTATGCACATTTTCGTGGAATTCAAACTTCTGGTATTCAAATGATGGTAGATGGTTGGTGAAATTCTTTCTGTCATACGTATATTGTGTTACTGTTCAAATATATATATTCAACGTAGGCTGAGCACAAAATAATTAAAAGTCCCATGTTTTTCGTATTTCTAGGTGTCAATTCCGAATGGCTTGAAATTGTACTGAGCCGCTCTTCACCGACCGGCTGTTCTAAGTATAATGTAATACTGCTGGAAAAACTACTCCAAATCATCACGCTCTCGAATCAACCATGTAAGTACTCTTTGTTAAACAATTTAGCAGAACAGTACTAATTTAGGGCCAATCAACTCATGTAAAGGGTGCATCCGATAAAAATGGCTCACACATATTTACTCAACAAAACTAAAACGATTATCGAATTTCTTGAAATTTTCTGGGTTACAAACCTACAAATGAGGTATGATTTACATTTTTTGAAGCAATTTTATCTCCCTTCTGTGCCGCTCCAACACGTTTTTTAACGTATTGATACGATGTTATATCAAGCCAAAACAGAGTTAGTACTGTGTAGTTCCTTATGAAACGTTTCTTAAGAAACTCTTCCATGTCGGGGAGACCGGGACAAATGGTGACATTTTGAGAATGTGTTTTTTTTCTGAGTTCACTGTCATACGTAAAAAATACCTCCTGTTAACATTTAGAGGTTTTTGGTTACAAAGTAATCGGTTTTTGAGAAAAGCCTTTGATTGTTTTTGAATGATGAAGCTCTCTAGTTTGTAAAATAATTGATTTTTAATATTTGTTATTTAATATCATGATAACATCACGGATTCGGATCGGGAACGCTTGTCGATTTTTTTTTCAACGGGTACGGGTTGTGTTCGGATTAAAAATTTGGTCGGGTTTCGGGTCCGGGTCGAGCACGGGTGAAAATTTTTATCAGGTACGGGTAGGGTTCGGATTTGAAAGAAAAATAAGTTTGAATTAATTGCTATTAGAACCTAGGACAGGACCTGACAATTGTTAGTCCACTTCGAGAGCCAGTTTCGGAGCAGCTCGGGGTTGGTTGACATTGACATAAGCAAGTACAAGTTGTTGAAATTAATATTACTGCAGGGTAGTAGAAAAAGTGTTGTCAGTTTCGGTGGTAACAATGTAGTTTGATATTGCATATATTGTTTTCGGATCATCTTTTTAAAATTATTAATTTCAATAGGGTTAAGGTTCAATTTGTTTTTAAGTCCTGTTACTGTGGAAAGTATACGAGTACATTTAACAATCACTGGATGATACAAAGAGAAAGTCTGACAAGAATATTGATTATGATGGTTGTACTTGAGAATAGCACCAAATCTTTGGACACTTCTGTTTGTTAGTATTTTTCTCAAATTGAATATGTTGGATACTTTAAATAAAGCTACAAAAATTAATTACCCAAAAATAAGCGTTTTGGAATTTATTTTATTAAACTGTAGATATGTTTCTATTTACCTCAATTTATATGTTCTATTTACCTCAATTTATCGTCATCAATAAAAATAAAAATCCATCGAAACCCTGCTTAGTATTTGATGCCGCAGCCAAGGTGAAAGGTGTTTCACTTAACTCAGCACTATTATCAGGACCGGATGCAATCACCTTATCATTTGGAGTTACAATTAGATTTAGAAAAGGCCCAGTCGCTGTAGCTGAAGATATTACGAAAATGTTCAGTTAAGTGTGTATAATTAAGCTAGATCAAAGGAAACAATGTTTCTCATGGCGTGATTTCAATGGAAAACGACAACCTGATGTATATGTTATACAAGTGATGATATTTGGATCCATTTGTTCGTCAGCGTGCGCTTAGATAGTTAAAAATCACAATACTGAACTGTTCAAAAAGGACCTTCGATACGAGAACTTGAAGGTTTGCAAGGAGCAAATGCATCTTGACATTAAACGTGTGCATTTACTTCAATGCAATAAGACAAATAATGTGATTTGCATCCAGTTGGATTACAAGAGTTGGATGAAATTCAATTCGCAAAAGACAATAACAATGTGCACTATGTGGAGCACGAGAACATTAAGTGCAACATTTCAGTATATATGGAAGATAGTACTATAGAAGTGCGTGTGCATGATCTTCCCTCAAGGGTCACCGATTCATATATTTGCAAAACTATGTCCCAATACGGAGAGATTCTCTATCGAAAAAGAAAAGTGGAAGAACTTTTTCCCCGGTATTCTCTAAGGCGTACGTTTGTTACGCATACACTTGAAAAGGCCTATACCTCCTTGTGTGATTTTCAGTCAAGATACAAGAATTCCGTGCAAATCACTTGTTACCTATGACAATCAGATGGCCACATGTCAATATTGCCAAAAAGCTGTTCACTATGGTAAGCCATGTGATAAACTGGACAAGGAGACTACTACACCAACGGACAACGGTGCTTCCTTCACACAAACCCCAAGCAACCCCAGTACACCTGTGACAGCCGCCAACAACAATGAAGCTAGCAACGAAAAGAAGACGGGAATCGACAACCATACCATCGATGCGGTAATGGATGACGAGACGAACCACGAACGAAGTGCCCCTCAATCCTTGCAGGAGGGAAAATCCCTTTAGAAAAAGGGTGACAACGAGATCCAACTCAAAAAAAAATAAAAAAATCGGCTCAATCGGCCACGTAAAGCTTGTACGCAAATAGGCCTGAATAAAAATATCTTTTAAATATAAAAAAATATTACGACGACGACTACACAGACAGTTTTCACACAGTAGTTGAGGCCACTAAAAAAGTAAAGGATATTATGATTATTAAGCATAATAATGCAGAATTCTTAATTAGAAACTTCGTGTCAAATAACAAGCTGTTGTTGACATCCCTACCAAAGGACTTATTTTTTTTATTTTCTTATAGTAAAACATTTCAAGAATATTCTGTGAAATTTTCAAGCTATCGAAACAAAATTCAGCAAGTTATGAGCAAATATCTTTGCTTATCTCATACTGCTTAGAAGGAAGATCTCGGCACACAGGCCCACTTGACAAAACATTCTTGAAATGTTTTATTATAACAGATTATAAAAGAAATATGAGATTTTTTGAAAATGTTAGACCCTAGATTTTTTGAAAATGTTAGACCCTAGAATAATAAATTGTTTCCATTGAATTTATACACAAAAAAAACTTTAAACGAGATTTTCTCGAAAGCATGTTTTGAAAGTCCGTGTCCATCGTCATTCAAAAGCTACTGCACCATTTTATTCAAATTTTGCACACACATATAAAAAACCAGACCCCAACGTTTTCCTTTTCGTTGTTTGTTACTTTGGGGAGGTTTTACAGCTACAAAGTGGAGGATTTTTTCATGAAAAATCGCAGTTTTCACTTTGAACAACCACAAAAAAAAACTTTAAAACAGAAACGTTGGGGTTTAGCAAAACTTCTACTCTAACTATGCTACTTTGATTTATTCACTTCTGATTAGTCTGCGCAGAGATACAGTGGACACCGCAAATCATGATTTTTAAGAAGCGTCCTCGAAAACCTTTTCATTGAATTATTTCTCAATATTTGTCCATAAAAAAATACAAAATGTTGTTCGAATGATGCATTTTATTATCCAAAACTTTTGAATTTATTTTGTTGGACGATCGTTCTGAAAAAAATTCGCAAAAATGATGATTTTTTCCATCATTTATTTATGTTCATATCAGTAGTATCGTTTCAGGAAATTCATGTTTCCATTAGCGTTGATTCGGAAAAATGGAGCTGTTCGGATGTGTTTGTTGTTCTACAATCATTACTGTTGTTTAACCGTTTCAATAGACCTACACTGCAAAGCCTGGTTTCGCTTTGATTTTGAAGAACGAAACCTCTTCATCACTTCGTACACAGAACTGAAATCATTTTAATCGGAGCACGAAATCTTATTGAAATCGGTACAACTTCAGTGCTGTTTTTTTCGAACTGTTTCGGTTGAAAAACAATGCTTTGCACTTTATATTTATTACATGCACAGATTATTTTAAACAGTAATCAACTAAAAACACTTTGTTTCTCCCACTATTAAACAAACCATTGCCGTTGATCCTAGCAACACTTTTATTTCACCCTGTAACATTGTTTTCCAAATCTAATACTTGCTTCAACCAATCATGAGCTTGTCTAAAACTGGATCTTAAAGCTGACACATAGCTGTCCTAGACTGGAACTACTGCATCAATAACTAAGAAACTTAACAGATGTAAAGAATACACTATCTATAAGATTTATTCAAATTTTCAGACATTTTTCTCATACTGTTGAAAAATTACAGAGGATTCTCGGTGTGCCATTTTTATCTAATACACCCTTTAACTTGTGATTGACGAAACCGGATTTCTTGATATTCTCTTTCCAGCATGTCGAATTCGATTAGTTACAATCGAACTAACACTAAAGTTATTTTCTCAAATTGTTGGAATCGGCACGAGTAACATTAACATAAGCGAACAACATAAACACTCCGTTTTCTCTGCGCGCAATCAAAGTATGACTGTTCTAAGGAACTTTTATAAATCCGAGGACATCTTTTTGGATTTATTCGAGGATGAGTAATACATGAACTATTTACTCGAATACATCGCACGCCAACTCATATTTGTTCTGCTGTTCTAGGTACAACGAAATGGTGAAATCTACTTTAAATGTAGAGTTTTTATGCAACGATTCGAACATTTTGCTGCCCCCAACGGGAACACCATTGACTGGAATCAGTTTCACCCGTCGGTTACCCTGTGGAGAGGTTGAAAAAGCACGTCGGGCTATTCGTGTTTTCTTTCTACTGCGAAGGATGTGCCAATGTATTACCGGGGAAAAGGAAACCTTGCTACCGCTGACAAACATTAGTCACTGCGTACAAGTTGAAAATGCACTGGATTTAAGTAAGATGTTTGGTACAAGTGAAGAAACTTGAGGTACATTGTAAGTAATTGTTAATTTCAGATAACAGTGATCTTATTGCATGCACAGTACTGATGCGCGATGGAACAAAATACCGTAGATTTTTAGTGATGGACATTCTGCAGCTTATTCTGGTAGAACCAGACAGTAAACGACTGGGTTGGGGTGTTGCCAAATTCGTTGGATTCCTGCAGGATGTTGAAGTCAACGGTGACAAGGAAGACTCGCGAAGTTTGCATTTAACTATTCATCGTGGTGGTGCAACAAACAATCGTACTCCGATACTGTCAGCTAAGTTCATGTTCGACGATCATATTCGCTGTATGGCGGCCAAACAAAGACTCACAAAAGGTCGTAGTAAAGCTCGCCAGAAGAAAATGTTCCAAATTGCTCAACTGTTGGAGGTGCCTGGTCAAATGAACGATACGCAATTTCCGTCGCTCGCAGGAACCAGTGGGTCTTCGGTGCCCGGCTCCATGTTACGATCAGGAACGGGACGTCAACTAAGAGAACATCGTCCCTTATTTTCCACCGCAAATCGAGTGCCTGGTGTGGCAGCGGCGTTGAGAAGAGATAGCATGCCTTCCGGAAGCGTGAGCCGGGTACAAATCAATTCAAGTCGTTCCATTGATGGGTAATTCAAATTAGTTTAACCATATTTACCATTTTTAGAAGAAAACATTATTCTTTGCAGCGATGCAACAGGAGCACGTCGCAAAAGCTCTAATCCAGCACGTCGAGAAAGCAGTCAACCAATTGCAGTTACCTCAGCAAAACCACGTGATTCTTCCCACAATCGATCGAGTACGCCTCGGTCACGAGAATCTAGCCCACGTGTGCCCCGGCCACGATCGGAGGAAATCCCTTTAGAGGATTTCCGTCGTTCACAAAACTCAAGCCCCGTTTCACGTGGTTCATCGAATGCAGCTTCTCGCTCCCATACACCTTCACGTTTAAGTCTCGAACCATCCAGTATGCAAGCAGCTGCGTGCAGTAGCCAGTTCGCGGGCAATACTGGTCTCGTAGTAAAAGAACATACAGTTCCTACGATTGTGTCTGTCGGTATCAATCCGGCAGCTATCACAATACCAGTAGAGCTTAGTCCTACATCGGAGGAGACTTCATTTATCGCTGGCGAAGAACGTCAGAAGAAAAAAGGCGTTATCGAAACCGTCTAGCTGTGATGGTATTTGTTCTTTAGTGTTGTTTAAGAAATGTTTTATTTTGGGACTATTCAATTTTTAATTCTTAGAGGAATCTAAAAAACGAATGAATTTATTAGGTGGAATAAACAAGATCACATTAATGATTTACGCAATTGTTGACGATAGTCTGTAAAAGATTGTATAGAGAAAACATTGAAATCATGTAACGAAGTAGTAAAATTCAGTCCTAGTTGAACACTGGAAATCAAAGTACGTTGGGATGTTCTCAAAATCTTGATAATCGATTTAAAAAACTTTTAAAATTTCTAAAAATTTACGCAATTATTGTATAATCGAGTAATTCGAGAAATCCGACATACCTAGCCGCGATGTGCTGCCCTTTGGTTTGGCAAAAGTGTATACTTGACGTAACACCAAATCCGTATACAGAGAGAAAAGAGTGTTACGATCAAAAAGTGACCAAACAAGAACTCGATCAAGCTTCAATTTAGAGAAAGGTTCTTTTATATCTTTCTCTATATTGAAAAAACGACGGACCTGAACTCCAGAGACCTCTAGTGCTCTATGCCATTCGACTCAGCTCGATGAGGTCGGAAAATGTCTACATGTGTATGTGAGAATTAAGAGGTGAGACGCACACTTTCAAAGAGTTTTTTACCTCTTAATTCTCTCGGAGATGACAAGCTTAGAATCGTTTAAATGCTACTATTGGGATATTAATCAAGTTCGAAGATCAAATGGCTATCACTCATGGTTCCGGAGATATAATGGTATAAGTGACGTAAACGATAAAACCCATTTTTTTACCGCTCAATTTTATCGGAAATGGCAAAATCAATATCCCACATCAGCAAGCTTGAACTCGTTTGAATGCTATTCTAGGGTCATTGATCGAGTTCGAATATCAAATGACTATCACTTTTGGTTCCGAATGGTCATTGATCGAGTTTGAATATCAAATGACTATTACTTCAGGTTCCGAAAGGTGTGAACTCCTTACGCTCAGTTTTATCGGAAATAATTGAAACAATTTTGAAAAGCTTAGGTTCGTTTGAAAATTAATATTAGATCATTGATCTTACCTTACCTAACAGCTATAATCCTGGGGTGTTCTTTGCTGTATCAAGCATACGTCTCCACATAACTCGGTCCATGGCTACTCGTCGCCAGCAACTCAAAGCACGGATGCTTCGTAAATCGCCCTCCACTTGATCGATTCACCTTGCTCGCTGCGCCCCTCTTTTTCTCGTATCGGTCGGATTAGATTCAAGAACCATTTTCACTGGTCTGTCATCCGACATCTTTGTGACATGCCCAGCTAATTGTAGACGTCCGATTTAAGCTGTCCATATGATGGGTGGGTCTCCTAGCAGCTGTGATTATGTCATTCGTGTCGATCCTCGCTCTTTGAATCACACCTTCCAAAGCAATATTGAACAAGATATTCCACCACCTTGCCTCGAGAGAGCCCAGATACTCGGACGTAGCACATCATTCTATCCATCGTTACTTTGACCAATCGCGTCAGTTTATCCGGGAAACCGTTCGAGATTGAATATCAAATGGCTTTGGCTCGGAGATATAAAAGTATAAGTGATGTAATCGACAAAACTCATTACCGCTCTAATTCCCCGGATATGGAAGAACTTATTTCCAAAATTTTAGGCTCATTTGAGACTCATATTGGGTTTTAGATCGCGTTCGAAGGTCATATGGTTGACAGTTCAAGTTTCGGAGATATAATCGTGCAAGTGGCGTAACCGACAAACCAATGTGAACAATGATCATGTTCAAATATTTTATTGCTGATACAGTCGGTTTAAGGAAATGTTGCCGAATATGCAAGCGTGGAAGCATGCTTTTGTGAACTACCCGAATCAATTTGAATGAGTTTGTATAAAAAAAAGCCCAAATTCGTGTCAGAAATTATCTTAATATGAAAAGGAAAAAAAATTAATAGGATTGTGTCAATGACAAGAGAAAGGCATCACCACACTCCTAGGTGGCCCAATATTTTTTCTATTGGGTGAAGCTCTGGCATGTTGAAAGGATTAATAATTTTTTATGCCACTTAAACGTTGTTCGTAGCATTCTAATTTTTGACATTTTTTCGTAATGGAAAAATGCCAAATCCGACCAAAACAGAGCAGATCAATTGCGATGTTGTTACAAACGTGACAAACGTTTTGTCTTTCTCAGTATGAAGATTTCGCAATCACTGTGAAACTCAACTTTTGAACGCAGATCCCGAGGGCGAGTGTCATATACCATTCTAATCAGTTTGTTCCATTCGAATCAGAAAAAATGCGAGTAGTTCGGATTTTCGCGATACACGAGCAACAGTTTTACGCGTAACTATTCTTGCTTCGATTTTGTTACCAACATGTGAAAAGAAATTATACTCCCCGATTATTTATTTCGTTCGAATCGGATTGTTCCCATTTTGCATTCTGTATCTTGATCGAGTTCGAATTTTTCATACAAACGCATAAGAATTATAGAATGCTAATTTTTACATTCGATCGAAATATTCCGATTCGATCGAAGTACAGAATAGAGGTGATAGTAGAATAGGACCTTGCAAATGTTACGAAATATAATAATTATTTTGGGTTTAAGCAGTGAATTCAAGCATATTGTATACTATTTCGTAGATCGCATTACCAGCTACGAAATTGTATTGTTTATTGTTTATAGGAAAATTAAAGCCGAGTAACGTGTACATATTATTATTTTTCATTCGCCTAGTTAACGATTTTTCCTCCCGTGGTTGATGGGCTTGACGGTATTGCAAACATCATCAGATACGATTAATTATTGATACAATTTAATATAAATATGTGTTATAACTTTTAGTTTAATTATTGAGTTTATTGATTGAGCCATGAAACGATTTGAATAAGATGTTGATTGCAATACGCTCCAACATCCGGAGTTGGAGAGGCCGGTAGGGCTTAACTGAGCTCTTTTTTATTTTTCATTTTCATACTAACGGCCCTTATTACCGGTGTGAAGTGGAAATTAAGCGAAATGAACGTACCCCAATCAGGTTTCATACGATAACGGAATAGTTGAATGGTGAATTAAGTTCATCTTTGACGTTTATTCTGTGAGGTTGTGTTGTGCTCGTGTGGGATCTGATGGATGAAGTGATATGTGAGTGAAGTATAAGTGAAATGGAATGCAAGAACGGTAATAAAGGCCACTAATATATGTATATGTATGTACACATGTGTGTGTATGTATGTATGGATGTGTGTATGTCAGTATGCATTGGTTCCTGTATATATTTATACATGTATGTATGTATGCGTAGTATCAAACCGTATATGGTGATACATTTCGATTGTGAGTGAATAAGATGTTGATTGCATTACGCTCCAACATCCGGGGTTGAAGAGGCCGGTAGGGCTTAACTGAACACTTTTTATGTTTTATTTTCATACTACCGGTCCCTATTACCAGTGTGAAGTGGAAGTTAAGTGGAGTGAACGTATCCCAATTGGGTTTCACACGATGACAACAGGTGAACGGTGAATCGAGTCCATATTTGACGTTTATTGGTGGTTTGTGTACAAAGGATTACTGTGAAATGAGATAGAATATTGTAGAATAGAACGAAATGACTTAACCAATGGACAAACCACTGATAGCTGTCAAACGATGTTCATCCAGTTTGTATTGTGAGGATGTATCGTTTGGGACCTGATGGGTGAGATGATGTGTGACTGAAATGTAAGAGTAAGTGCATGCATGAATGGTAACAAAGGCCACCGTTTCAGCTCAGGATTAACGATCGACCATTAGAAGAGATAGAAATTGGGTAACGGTACCTCCATTCATCTCAAATCCATTAGTCATTTCATATATGAGAACCATTAGTTATAGTGAGATCTGTTATCTCTGTTTGATAGATTAATTTCAGAAGTAACATGAATTTTGGAGCATTTTGCTTCGCTAAAACAGCAGTATTGAACCACTTCCGAACTACTGCTATGCGTTATTGCTTCTTAGAGACGAGGCAAAGACTTCGTATTTATCACAATTCATTTATTAAAAGTCGAGTGATCGCTAAAATAACATGGTGACTCTACTAATGAGATGACTATTGGCACACTAATTTTAGTTAGGATCTACCAGAGTAGAAATAGTAACTTAATGTTGTAATGCTTGCGTGTGGAATACATGTGGGTATGTATGTATGTGTGTATGTGTGTGACTGTGTGTGTATGTATGTGTTTTTGTGTGTACATACAATATACATTTTACCGTGCCTTTGAGTGCGTTGTACCAAATTGGTAGTGATGCATTTCGATTGTGGGTCAGTGTACACCAGATGCTCAAAAGTGCCTGAGCGGATGGTAACACTGTCAAGGATCAACCGAAGACAACTAAATGTGAACATGCTGTAGCAATACTTATGGAACCCAAGTGTCAATATAATTTAAATAAAAATGCATGTTCTCAGTTTTTTTCCGTCAAACCATCATGACCGGCCGTACAAAGATGTCATAAAAAAACACTAATCCTTTTTTGTCTCTCTTTTTTTTCGGAAATGGATGACTGAGCATGAACAAGAAATCCGGAATAAAGAATAAGATACTCAAGAAAAGCAGGAACAAATGTAATAGATGTGGAGCTGAAAAATTGGAAAATAATTTAATTAACACTCTTAGGAAATCTTAGATACAAAATGGAACATCGGTAAGAATAAAAACACCACTGCATACAACTAACTTTTACATTTCAGGGAATAAAATAACATCAGCAAAAGTACGGAATGGAAATAAAATAGAAGGAAAACAAAAGACACTTACGAAACACAATTGAATAGAACACTGGAATTAAGGTAAAACAGAATATAAACTATGACCAAAGGTAAGAAAACCAACATGAATAAATAATAGAAACTATTGGGTAATAATATAATTTCCTCATATTGAAAGAGGCGTTTATATGGCGCGCATGCGCTAATTCGGCCTGATACAAATTAACGGGGAGGGCAATACGTTTTGGACAGGGCTGTAAAAAGCTGATTGGAACCCTTTCCCCACCAAAATGTAATATATAGAAACTATAAGGACACATTCGCCTGGTTAACGATTTTCACATTAGAAGGGCAAAATGTCAAAATCAAACATTAAACAAGTTACATATCCTTTAAAATGAAAGGCGTGCAAGTTTTTCAATACACGATTTAAAAATGCGTCAAGTTGAGGTTTTTGATTATAAGAAGGAATATCATAGTGTTGAGTCATTGGCCGTGACTCAGATCCTTGTCCAAATGATGTACATTACTACTTTTTTCTGGGTTCCTGGGTATTTGCTTATTGTGGTCCATGACTTTCTAGGAATTGATACATTCTGCTACAAGTTTCTCCAGCAGCAATATCAATTACTTCGCTGATAATTTTCTGGAGTTCAATGTTTTATTTTCTGGGGAATGATTTTTGAGAGAAAGTCGTAGAAAATCATTTTACATCTCTGTTACAGGCTCTAAGTTCAGTAATTGTAGCAAAGTGGATAATACATTGTACACCGTTTGTAATAGATAAATTCGTGCAAACATAGTTGGTAGAAGGTGTTGACGATTTTCCTGTTGAATACATTTTGGTATTAGTGAATGAGTAAAAAAAAACCTGTAAATAACATAATTTACCGTTAGTATTCGTATGCGTCGATAATATTTGCTGAGGCATATCACCAGACTCGAGGTGAAACTAAGCACTACATGAGGAGCCAATCTACTTAATTGACCGTCTCCTAAGGCTTGATTGATCATAGTGGGAAAACCAGCTACATAAACCCAAAACAATTGCCACTCGTCCTGTAACGTAAATTTAAATCAATTAAAAAACCAGAATCGAAATTGTCAACAAACCTCTTCCTTAAGTAGCTTAAAATCGATATCTATTATTAATGGTAACTGTGGATAATAGTTCGTTTTTTGTTTTTCCTCAAAAGTTTTAAACAGTACTGATAAACGAGCGTAGTTGTACAAGACAAACTGGGCTCCTGAAACGGCAAATTGTCTAAGAATGTCGACGATGCTTGACGACAAGTGAATTTACCTTTACTAGATTGATTATTGTTCTTTCTTATATCAATTGGACTGGATGCTTTTGCTTCCAGCATATCTACGATGGCTGCAGATCGACCGAGACTAATAATCGTATTTTGAAAACGACGATGGTCTTTAACGCGAATCCCATACTTGTGCTGAGCGATTAACTGCATGTCGTTGGCACGTTTCCTGATGGGATTACAAAAATGTTCAAAAGATATTCGTAGATAATCAATAGCAGTACCTGATATATTCATCAGCAGTAATTCCGCATGTAGCCACTGAGCCACACAGGATTTCATAACTATCTGTAGATTGTTTAGAGCGATTTCTGGTTATGCTCATGGTTTGCACACCATCATTAAACTCTTTGGATACTTTGTAACCATCAAACCGTAACAAATTACTTGCCACATTTTTAACAGACAATATTCTAAAATCTACCATCGACAGATTATTCTGATTTTCATCGATATCACAAATTAAAAGTATCTGTTTATCACGAGCTGTCCCTGCAAAACCACTTTCCGTGCATTTTTGGATGAATGCCCGATATACTCTATCTCTACTCAGAAATAAACTGATACTTGCAGTACTTGTCAGCTGTGCTGTCTTTACGGAGATTTCCCATTCTTTACTAACGGAGACCAATGTAGCTAGTTCTTCTTCGTTGAAATTTTGGAACTCATTCTGTTTAATTAAGATATCGCCACTTTCTGCTAGCTGCTTGTTTTGATACCTCAATACAAACCTATTTAAGTTCAAGTTATGCTGTAAAAATTTTGCCAACTGTTGTTGAAGGTTTCGCAAAACTTCCATTGCAAATGAATACTATCGTATAGCATTTACCATATTTCAACATAACTACATAACAATAATTATTTTGATACCGACGGTGCATCACTCAATTTCGATTAAAGGCCTATCCGCACTAGACCGACTCGAGCGACCCGATGGCGTCTTTTTTCAGCTATTGAGGTTTCTATGCCCGGTGAAAAATGAACGGCGGCCCTACTGAAAAATGGGTGGTCAGCACGTTTCCTGATGAAAACAAAACAATATGTAAAAGCGATTCACACGCAGCATCAAGCGACTATCGCCTGCATGCAACGATCACGGAACAACAACAATAATTGTAAGCAATTCATATGAAAGGACACTACGTCAAGTTCACGGAAAATTTTAACGTCGGATACGTGAGCAATATTCGGCTGAAAAAATTAATAAAAATAATCTGGTCGTCGACGGAAGTTGATTGATCGTCTGAATCGCGTTTAATGCATGCGTTTCCTGATGAAAACAAACCAATCTCATTTGCATTTGTGGTTGTAAGTGAGCTGTCAGAGAGCCTAATGGATTAGTTGCAAATGCAACTGTGTGCATGTGCAGCTCATCCATCACTCAAAATGAGCATTGAAAGTCTAATGATGCATCAAAATCATCATTTCAAAAGATTAATATAAACAATATACCGCTATTATAATGTTCACGACTCTGCAATCTGTATTATAGTTTTCATACGAACAATTTATGAATTCCACAGTATATGAGAGAAGCTATGTTTGTCATAGAAATTTCACACAATGTTCCAAAAAATTTCGAATGAATTTCATAAGGCTTTTTATTGGAATTCCAATTTTCGTGACTTCATAAGGCAGTCTTATGATTTCCATACGATATTCTTGTGGCTAAAACTATACGATATCATAATGAAATTTCATATTTTTTGCCTGAATGATATTCGAAGCAGAGAAAGTTAGAGTCATGTCGGCCTAGTGCGGATAGACCTTCTCAGGTATATACCGTGTGCGTTACTGTGTTAGCCGGTAAATATCTATTCGTTTCTGTGAACGTGTGCCGTCGCTACGACGTTTTGCTTGTTTTTTTTTTGCAATTACACACTGGCGCAGAACATAACGAAGAGATCAGGGCACTCAAGATAAGAGCTGGATAGTAAAACTTATTGGTTCTTCGTATGATTGCTGTTATTGTTTTATGTCTACAAATTTAATTAACAGTAAAGAAGTATTAGAAAAGGATGTGCAAATTGGATATATACTTGGTATGAAAAATTAAAATGATTTCATCGATTTCATTCTCATAGGAAAAACTCCGTGCTTATCTATGCGATAAAAATATAAATTATACAGCAAAGTGTAAACAGTCCCAATATGAATTCCACATTAAATGAAACTGTGTTATCGATCGGCACTGTGCTCAAAACTAGTACAGATACGGAACTGGGAATGGCCATTCCAGATTATGATAAATCACATTCTGGAAATTCAGAAAGCCTGCGTTTTATATTCATTCCATTGGCCGTGCTAATTACTGTGATGCTTCTTTCGATAATGGTAAGCATTCGATTCAAAATTTAACTTAAAAACATAAATCACCCAAATATGCACTCAATAGGTTTATCTGATGGCACGGAAAAAGGATAAAATATTCTCAAAGCGTTCCTACGTACCCAGCTATTCATTTGATTCATCTGATCTGGAGGACAATGAGGATCTAGAAACAGAACATTTACTGAAGGGTAAACTGCTACTGGATGAGCCTTATTTCAAGGGAGTTAACAATTGTAAAATGTACTCAAGTAACACTGAGTTGTACACCTAAAAGCTTGTAGGAATAATTTATTCTTCCGTTTTGCCATACCCTTGTTAAGTTTGTGCATTTAGCGCTAGCATTAAAAAAAATCTATGTATTCGCATTCCAGTCAAGCATACACCAAAAAGTAATACTTATTTGTTATAGATTTATTAATATTTTCCGATCAATATTTTGATCACTATTCTTGTTATATTTAAAACACTTTGGCTTCAGTAAAAAGTAAGTCCTAATTATTCCATCGTTTTTACTATTTTTATTCGTCCGAATTCAATAATCGTGTGGTCAGATCATAGAAACCAAAAAATATGGCACCACCAAGTGTAATCCATAACACGCGAGGCACAAAACCAGCAAAAATTCTAAAAAAGTTTTTCTTTAAATTTTGTTTTCATCTCATCATAAAGCTTACCCTTTAATTCCTCGATCTTGATAAATTCCGCGCAGAATTCGGTAGACACTTGTCTTTGTTGCAATCTCATCGGCTAGCATGATTCTAGTTTTTGCCACATCTAGTGGAGTGGTTAATCCGGCTGCTATTCCACCAGCGACTGCCCCACATATAGCAACTGACACAGGTGTCAATGTGGTCCCAGTCACCATTGTCCAATTTTGTTTGAAGTATTCCCAAAGAGGGAACTGAATGAAGGAGAATGGAACCTCACGCATAATTGTTGTGCCGAACCCGCGATACAATCCACGACGAATACCCTCACTTTTCAACGCATGTAACCAAATTTCCAATGAAGATGTGTTATACTTTAACGACAGCGCTTGTCTACGTTGTTTCGCAATCTCCACCGGAACACGAACAAGACAAGCAACGATCTCGGCACTGGCAGCAGAAATCATGTGTACGTACGGTTGCTGGGTTTTTGTAGCAAACTGGCCAAGGTGAGATTTTAGACCATCGTAAGTGCAAAAAAACAGTGCAGCTGTCGGTGCACTACCAGCCGCTGCAGGTGCCAACCCTTTATATATACCACGAAATCCACCGGAGCGGATAAAACCGCGTTCGCTTTGAAGACGTGTTTTGATTGTGTCGATTGGAAATAGCACAATGTCTACCACTAACCCCGCAACTCCACCAGACTAAAATCAAGTAATCGTTTGATCAGCTTTTTTATTGAACTTGGAATCTACAATAGTAACTTACAATCAAAGAGGACCAGTACACAAAATCCGTTGAAGAAAGAGTTTTTGCTTCAAGTGTCATGTTTGCTATAAGTTCAGCTGTAATCAAATTTCAAACCTGAAACACTAGCATGTACCAGTGCCATGGATAATATCATAACAAAAAGATCACTACTTTCAAATGAAGTAATTCATGTAAACCATGCCTAAACATAACTTACCAATTCGATATTCTGCGAACGAAAACCATCCCTGCTCACATCGATTGTAACGTATGTAACGCTTAATGTATTTCAAAACAACATGCTTCTTGAACGTCAGATTTTGCATCAGATGAGTCACATACGTCATAAGCGAAAGTTAGCGAAGGAACGAGTTCAAGTAATTTTTGTTTGTTTTACGTAGAACGTTAGCTAATCAAACTTATTTTCGTAAGTATTCAATGTCACTACTACCGTACTCCAATAATTCAATCGTTTTTGAAACATAGTTAGTCGAAATCACGCCACAACAATGACTGGTATGCCAGATCAACAGTTCCTATGGAACATATTCCAGAAAGTCGACCGAGACCGAAGCGGGTTCATTTCAGCAGACGAATTGCAACAAGCCTTATCCAATGGGACATGGAACCCATTTAATCCGGAAACCGTCCGATTAATGATTGGGATGTTTGATCGGTCAAATCGAGGGTGCGTAAATTTTCAGGATTTTGGTGCACTTTGGAAGTACGTTACAGACTGGCAAAACTGTTTCCGTTCATTCGACACGGATAACTCGGGGAACATCGACAAAAATGAGCTGAAGTCAGCATTGACTGCATTCGGATATCGCCTCTCCGATGGGCTGTACGATATACTAATAAGAAAGTTTGATCGATACGGAAACGGCACGATATTGTTTGATGATTTTATCCAATGCTGCGTCATACTCTACACTCTAACATCCGCTTTCAGACAGTACGATACGGATCAGGACGGAGTGATAACAATCCATTATGAACAGTTTCTAAATATGGTATTCAGTCTAAAAATTTAATCGAAATTCTATGAAATACTTGTCTCGTCGATTCTGTGAAATTCTCACATGAGTATTTTTTAATCAGAGCTAAAAATAATCTTTTAAGCATTCTGTTATATTATTTTACCAATCAGTGATCATGGCAAACGATATGTGAAACCCATTCTTATTAAACTAATTCCTTAAAAAAAATAATGTTTTGTTCGGTTTTACACGAAGAAAAAATCATTAGCCGAACAATGTTCAGTTAAGTATCAGTTATTCAGAATTGTCACAACGTTAGAAACTACTACTTGTGGTATTATACATATGCAACAATTTTCGTTCTAATATGTAATGAAGAATCAAAATAAACAGTGCGCCTGATTACCCTCACTTCTATCGATAAGGAACGTTTACTTCTAAGCGATATAAAATTGTTACAGTATACAAAACTATAGACCTACCTGTTATCTTACTTTTAAAAGTCTACAAGAACATATAAAAACAAGAGAATCAACAAAAATTTGCCAAACTAGTTTTTGCGCAATTTACATATTTTGAATACAGTTTTCGTTTTGCCGTATACAAATATTGTGTAATGTAATTCAACTCATCCGAAAGCCTTTTTCTTCAAGATTAAGAACTGATATTCAGTTGAGAATTGGAAATAATAAACTGACTGTTAAATGCTGTCGAGCATAAATTTTATATCTTTCCTAATGCTGCAACTAGTGTGATTAGAAACTGCACAAAGTGCTTTATTTGCACTCCGTAACCCGAAGATGAGACCTAAAAATCTAAGCAACTTTTCCGCATTCTGATAAGAGAAACATTTGATAAAAGGGGTAAACCAACCGATCTCCGAAAGGGTAGTTTTCATAAAATTCCAAAAAAAAATCTTTGATCACTTGTCGACAATTCAAATATATTTGTTTTGTCACTATAATATACCGCAAGGGTGCATCATTTTGTACACTAGAACGTACATTTACGCTTATATATTATTTAGTTAAATGCTGTTTTTTGTTTATTTGACAACTGGGAACAATATGACAAAATGTCAAAATATATAGAAAACTATAAAGAAGTTACTAACGTAGTAAAACATAAAGCATTCAATAGATTTTATGTAGTATTGCAGGAAAATTTGAAAACAGTGCTGGAATTAGCGTATTTCTCACAATTCTTCAAAGCGTGGGCGTGTTTTTAAAAATACATAAACCACTATACACAGAAATATGACTCCACAAGTGGGAAGCACAATTGTTTTCAACTGCTGTTGAATTTTCATATTCTCCTCTCGACGCTCCTGCTTCTGTTTGCGGGTTTCGCGAGTTTGTCCGCCTCGCAGCTTTCGCATTTTGAATGATTAAATGGTATTGTTACTATTCAAACGACGATAAGATAGCGTATCGAACAATCAATCTGCAGATGTAAAACATAACTGTAATTGGATTTTGTCATTGGAATACAAATGTATAAAATCTAAAAGTGCCACGCTGGAACGCTGGCATTAGCTTACAACTTAAGAAATCCGCTTCAATTAACTAATCTACTGTGCTATAATGTACTGTTCAAATATTATCGTCAACCTTTTTTTTACAAACGATTCAGAAAAATGTATATTTTGAATATCACAGCTGTTGCGCTTTTTCTTTACGCGTATGATATATGAAACGCGACGTGTCGAAACGATTGTATCAACTCAACACACACTTGCTTGCACGCACCTGACAGGTATCAAACGTAACAAATGTCTTCAATCTCTTCAATGCCTAACTGCGGTAACGCTGGTGTGCCAAATTTCAAATTTGAAGTAAATAATATTCTGCCAGAGTTAACGAAGGGCGAAACTCACTTAAATAAACAAACCGAGTTTGCCACTTCTGTTACAGCTTTGTTTTAGTACACGAACGTACCAGAACTATGCGGGTTGCCACCACGATGTAAACTGAACTGGCGGTCACAGTTTTTTTGATTGAGTTTGTAATATTCCACTAAACTAAGCATGGCATCATGACAGACATTCGTCAAATTTTACAGATCCTTAAAATCGCATTTTATTTGTTCTGTTCGCTTAACCGATTCCTGGCATCATACTGTACATAGAACTTGAGGTACGCAGCTTTTTACTAACGAGTTTACTGACTTTTTCAAGTATGTCTTTTTATTTTACGCCTATCAAAAGTTATACCAAAAGAATCTATGCCAAACAAATTTCGGCCAAATATCGTACATCAGACATTTTTCTCAGAGCAAAAACTTTTATTCTACATTTCATTAAAGATTCAAATGAATTTACTCGTTTTTGTCGGACATTGTTAATAACATACTCATTAAAAATTTCATGGATTCAACAGTTCTTGCGAAAAGTATCATCTCTAGAGACTTTGAATTTCATTTTCACGCAAATGTGCCGTTCTTGAGAACAACCACAGCAGAAAGTTTGTAAAAAAAAAAATTAGAGGGTTGTATTCAAGACACGACCGAGCACAATAACATTAAAAATGGAACGTTTCTAAGGTCTTCATAATATATACAAAAATAAAGAGATGATGATACACTAAACTAAAAACTTTTTCAATTGACTAATTACAAACTTGCTCTAGTTTAAGCGCTTAGATTGGTGGCGAATGATAAAATTGACAATTAGATTTTTTCTTGATAATTAATTATATTCAATTTTGATCCCTTTCCACAATTTTTTACATTGTTAAGATTTTGAATAACGTCCTTTAACTAGAATTCAAAGTTACTTGAAAGCTCAATTTTAGATACAAACAACCTAAAGATTTAATCCTGAACAAATGAAACTGTTTTATTTTATGACAATAATCTTCGAGAAACATACAAACTTATTAATTTTATTAACAGTTAATCGATCCAAGAGAAGATTTTATTTATTTTAACGAAAAATGTTGTACCAGTAAGCTCAGTAATAGTGTAATTTTATTAATCCTTCTTCAAAATCGTCGATAATCTTCGGAAAGTGTCGGTAAATAATATGGCAACAATACGAGGAAGAAAAATGTGAAACAGTCCGCATAAAATATTTAGTTACTTACATTGATTTTCGCTTTGGCATATTAGGAATATACGAAATTGATACGCAACAAAATTCAGAAATTTTGTTCATATTGTAACTTGATGTTATTAACACATGAATGAACATTGTCATACTTACAATGCGTGTTTTGATGCAAATAATAATTGAACTGAAACTGGCGGTTAACCAAATTCTACGAGGGTTGCTATTCAAACGATACATGTAAAATCGCAAGTAAACTTACCTTTAGTTTATCTTTGATACTATATGATATTGTATCTAATTGTACTGTATATGTGAGCCTGTGGAACTCATTTATACTACTAAACCAAGGAGACTGCTTTTAAATAAGTTTCAGAATTTAATTTTGAATCTTTTGAAGCGTTTAATACCTGGTGGGACAACAACTTGTTCAGTCACATATAATGAAGAAGAAGTTTCTATGATTATCATAATAACACAACTTTATACTGAATCCATTTTCGCGCCACCGTTTTGTTCGTATGGGAATGGAGATTAAAGTATGCAAACCGATCCGTTGACAAATTAAAACATTTTTAAGCTTACAATATTGAAGCTTTGGAATCATTTAAATGAGGAAATTCCATTAACAAATCATCAAGGAACAAGCGCTGTAAATTAGATCCGAATTAGATCTATTGCCGATAATACTAAATTAGCCTGATAGTTACCAGAGAACCAAAAAAATACTCAATTCAAATAAATTTTTCAATGGAATGCAATTGAAATATTCAAATGACGTTTTCTCATAAGTTTAAGTTAAATGTTTCCGAATCGATTGGTTGTTGAATTATATAAATCCATCAACAAATAACTGAGGTATGAGCGTTCAAAATTATGGCAGAAAAATGTTACGCGATAAGTTTTGCATGTTTTAATTTGACACCCAGCCTCGGGAAGCGAAGTGTAAGGCATTTTTAATGGCAAAATCGACCAACAATTTGCTAAATACATGGGATGTTTCAAAAGAACCGATAACCATGCTGGTTCGGTTCTTCAATAGCTAGATGATATATAAGATATTCAAGCGAACACGAAGCGGTGTTGTGCAGACAGCAGGAAGTTTCACCAACACATAATGCAAAAGCGACAATCCAGCAAGTGAACGCATATACAATCCAGTCATCAGCTCACTGGACGAGCTACTTGTTTCATTCGCAGTCAAACATCAACTAGGCAAAGAAATATTGTGCAGCCTATATTTATAGATTTCTCTTCATACTACGCAGAACGATGTGGTGTTTTTTTTATGCATGACGCAAAGCCTCCTATGCCGAACAATAAGTTGACGTCATTTTGTAAAGCAGGGATTGGTGGATGAAAACATAGGTCGATTCCAACCATTTTTTCAATAGTATGCTATTGAAATACTGAAACGACGTCGTCATACATGTTTAAGTTAAAAGTTTCCGAATCGATTGGTTGTTAAATTATAACAATCCATCAACAAATGACCGAGTTATTAACGTTCAAAATTATGACACAAAAAGGTTACGCGGCTATTTTTGAAACTTTTAATTGACACCCGGCCCCGTATAGTGAAGAGTAAGGCATTTTTAATGCCAAAATCTTCAAAGATGAACAACTAGAAGCATTGCTTGATGAAGATTCGTGCCAAACCCAAAAGAGCTTGTCGAATCGTTGGTAGGGAGTCAGCAAGCTATTTCAAAACGTCTCAAGACCCTGGGCATAATTCAGAGAGAAGGAAACTGGGTGCCGTACGAGTTAAAACCGAGGGACAACGAGTGCATGTGAGCAGTGCTTCAAAGACAAAATCGTAAGGGGTTTTTACATCGAATCGTAACCAGTGATGAAAAGTGGATTCGATACGATAATCCTAAATGCAGAAAATCATGGGGAAATCCCGGGCATACTACTTCGTCGGAGGCAAAACCGAATATTCACGGCCCCAAGGTTATGATTTGTATTTGGTGCAATCAGCTCGGTGTGATTTACTACGAGCTCTTAAAACCGGGTGAAACCATCACAGGAGATCGCTACCAAACGCAACTCATGCGCCTTAGACGCGCACTAAAAGAAAAGCGGCCACAATATCAAGAGCGACATGACAAAGTCATCCTCCAACACGACAATGCTCGTCCACACGTCGCAAAAGTGGTCAAAAAGTACCTGGAAACGATGAAATGGAAAGTCTTGCCCCATCCGCCGTATTCCTCAGATGTCGCCCCTTCTGATTTCCATCTATTCCGTTCGGTGGCACACGGCCTGGCAGATCAACATTTTCAATCCTTCGAAGAGTAGGAAAAATGGATTGCTTCATGGATAGTGTCAAAAGAGGACTCCTTTTTTCTAGCCGGGATCCGAAAATTGCCGGAATGATGGGAGAAAGTTGTCGCTAACAACGGACAATACTTTGAATAATACATCTGTAAGCACTTTTTCGCAATAAAGCTTTTAATTTTGGAAAAAAAACGGTGGAAGCAAAGTTGTACACCTGATAGTTCAGGGGTTAAAATTTTGGGAAAGTCAAAAAGCGTATATCATTTTTACCTTTTGTCGTGAATACGACTTACTTTACTATGGGGCGCCTTTTCAAAATTTACCCTCTGAGAGAGTGATAAGTTTTTGATCGTGAATATCTCCTGTTATATCTAACGAATCAACATAATTCTTGCTACATGCCATCGGAAATATGATCACAATTTTATGATAAAACTTTCAGTTGTGTGACATATTCTCAAATAGTTCAAAATTAAACTTTTCTGAAATGTTTGGTATAAACGAGTATCAAAGAAGATAATTCATAAGGCGCGTTTGCCTTTCTCGTATTTTGAAAGCTCATAGCTCAGTGATCTGTAGAAGAATTTATATAATCTAACTACCAATAGAATCGAAAATCTTCAACTTGAACGTGTATTACAACAATATTGAAGTTTTTCAATAGTACACTATTGAAAAACCTGTTTGATTTAACCCATGACAGCACCAGCCAATCAGAACGCGAGGATGAGGAAATTCCATTAAAAAATCATCAAGGAACAAGCGCTGTAAATTAGATCCGAATTAGATCTATTGCCGATAATACTAAATTAGCCTGATAGTTACCAGAGAACCAAAAAAAATACTCAATTCAAATAAATTTTTCAATGGAATGCAATTGAAATATTCAAATGACGTTTTCTCATAAGTTTAAGTTAAATGTTTCCGAATCGATTGGTTGTTGAATTATATAAATCCATCAACAAATAACTGAGGTATGAGCGTTCAAAATTATGGCAGAAAAATGTTACGCGATAAGTTTTGCATGTTTTAATTTGACACCCAGCCTCGGGAAGCGAAGTGTAAGGCATTTTTAATGGCAAAATCGACCAACAATTTGCTAAATACATGGGATGTTTCAAAAGAACCGATAACAATGCTGGTTCGGTTCTTCAATAGCTAGATGATATATAAGATATTCAAGCGAACACGAAGCGGTGTTGTGCAGACAGCAGGAAGTTTCACCAACACATAATGCAAAAGCGACAATCCAGCAAGTGAACGCATATACAATCCAGTCATCAGCTCACTGGACGAGCTACTTGTTTCATTCGCAGTCAAACATCAACTAGGCAAAGAAATATTGTGCAGCCTATATTTATAGATTTCTCTTCATACTACGCAGAACGATGTGGTGTTTTTTTATGCATGACGCAAAGCCTCCTATGCCGAACAATAAGTTGACGTCATTTTGTAAAGCAGGGATTGGTGGATGAAAACATAGGTCGATTCCAACCATTTTTTCAATAGTATGCTATTGAAATACTGAAACGACGTCGTCATACATGTTTAAGTTAAAAGTTTCCGAATCGATTGGTTGTTAAATTATAACAATCCATCAACAAATGACCGAGTTATTAACGTTCAAAATTATGACACAAAAAGGTTACGCGGCTATTTTTGAAACTTTTAATTGACACCCGGCCCCGTATAGTGAAGAGTAAGGCATTTTTAATGCCAAAAAAGAAATAGACATGTTCATCATTATTTGTGTATTAGATTAAACTTGAACAAAGGATAGGGGTACTATGTACATAAAATAATCAGTGATTGTCTTCCTTATTTCGCATTATCAAGAAAATCCTTCGCTTCATTGATCTTGGCTGCTAAATACGGCGATCCTCCTCTATCTGGGTGATTCAGAAGCATGATCTTTTTATGTGCATCTTTTATCTAATGAAAAGGAAAAGATTTATATTATTTATTATTAATTCTTACTCTACATTAAACTTTGAATTAAGTCTACTTCCATTATTAGCAATGCAACGCTTAGTTTGTAGCGGTGTGAGAATACTGAGTCAGTAGGCAGCATAATTTCGTTTTTATTCTGAATACATATTTTTTCTTTAAACATTACTTTATTCGCACGGTTGAGGAAACATTTTTACTAAGTTCACATAATTCACATAGACAATATACATAAATGTAGATACGTAATGAAATAAAACTCAAAAACCTTGTAGAAAATCCGTTATTTTAAAAAATCATTCAATGTTTCTCACAAATATTGCGAATTGCGAGATAATTCGGATTTATTTTACCCGGTATTATGGCACGGTTATATTTCCCGTGTAAAAACAGAATTGGGTGTGTTTTGTTAAATTTTCCAAAACGATTGGAACTTATTCTACATCACACGTTACCTTCATTTTAGATGCCGAAGGGCTTACACCCAATATAAGGGCAGCTTCTCGTTTGTTCATTTTTGGTTCGAATCCTCCACGATAGTACTTGGAGCTAGCCATCGATTCCGCATCGAACTTGGGCAAACTTTGTATTGCTTCTTGCATTTTGCTTGCTGCATTCGGCATTTGCCGCATCAACGCTCTGCCTCCGAAGCCTAGTGCGGCCAATCCCAGTCCTGCCAAAATCATGGAACCTGCCTAGAAGTAATCGAATCTGTTATCTGAATCTGAATCTGTTCCCTTTCTTATGCATGAACTGAATACCATTTTACGAAAATATTAAAAATGCAAATTTTGAAAAGTTGTGCAATTGCTATCAAAATAAAATACATAAACAACCTGACAATCGAAAATGACAGTCGGAAATGTAGTACTAGTTCGAAATGTCAAATACGTTGAATTGTCAAAATGTTCTAAAAAGTTAGTTCAGTGGATACGT
Organism: Malaya genurostris; assembly: GCF_030247185.1. Classification (NCBI taxonomy): domain Eukaryota; kingdom Metazoa; phylum Arthropoda; class Insecta; order Diptera; family Culicidae; genus Malaya; species Malaya genurostris. Next base: position 118,478,148 of record NC_080571.1, on the reverse strand, counting down.
GGTGTATGAACTGTCAAACGAATGCTGTTTCCGTTCTTTTTGATCGTGAAGTGTAATCATGGCGGTCGGCAAAAATAAAGGCACCTCGAAAGGAGGCAAAAAAGGCTCGAAAAAGAAAGTCGTAGATCCGTTTACTCGCAAGGACTGGTACGATGTGAAAGCACCGAATATGTTCGCGATACGCCAGGTTGGCAAAACCTTGGTAAACCGTACCCAAGGTACCAGAATTGCTTCGGACGGTTTGAAGGGCCGCGTGTTTGAAGTTTCGCTGGCTGATCTGCAGAATGACACCGATGCCGAGAGGTCTTTCCGGAAGTTCAAGCTGATCGCGGAGGATGTGCACGGCCGTAATGTGCTGTGCAACTTCCATGGTATGGATTTGACCACCGATAAACTGAGGTAAAAAGTTGAATTGCAATGCCGGTTTGTTGACTGTCTCGCATCGTATGCAAACAACGCTAATCAATGTATTTTCTTCGAAATTCTTTTTTTTCAGATCCATGGTCAAGAAATGGCAAACACTAATCGAGTGTTCCGTCGATGTTAAAACCACCGATGGTTATCTGCTGCGTGTTTTCTGCATTGGATTTACTATTAAGGATGCAGCGTCTCAACGTAAGACTTGTTATGCTCAGCATTCCCAAATTAAAGAAATCCGCAAGAAGATGACGACCATCATCACCCGAGATGTGACCAGCTCCGATCTGAAGGAGGTCGTCAACAAGTTGTTGCCCGATTCGATCTCCAAGGATATCGAGAAGGCATGCCAAGGAGTTTATCCATTGCACGATGTGTACATTCGTAAGGTAAGTGGATTTCCACTTGACTTTTTTCGACATCATAATATAATGGTGTTTGCAAAGTAGACAACAGAAAGATTTTACGCTAATGTGAAATACTATTTTATACACAATTTTTTCTTTGAATGAAAGTTGAAATTATAGATTGTTGTTTATAAATAGGAAAAAGTACATGATAAGTAATATGAGTGATTCGTCTGTTCTGGATTCTAAAAAGCTTGTTTATAAAAAATTGTGACAATGAGTAAATCGTCAAAAAAATAATTCATTACAGGTGAAGGTTTTGAAGAAGCCTCGTTTCGATTTGGCCAACTTACTGGAGCTGCACGGTGACGGCGGTGGCAAAGGTGCCGAAGTTTCTACTGGAGCTGCCGAAGGCGGTGTCACCATTGACCGTCCGGAGGGCTACGAACCGCCAGTACAGGAATCGGTTTAAACAGCATAAATAAACGCTATAAATTAAGAAGAATTTCCATGTGAATCCGGCAAACAGCAAACCTGATACAGAAGTGTGTGCGTTGGTAGGGTAGAGCGCGTAAATACAACTGACGCTGTTGTAAACGAAACATGTGTTTTATGTCCATTTTCAATATCATAGTTATTAAATTCTTAAATTCCACATTTTCAATCCCATGTTTGGGTTAGGTGAGTATCGTAGATTTTAAACAACGATAGCAATTGTTTTTACTTTCTTTTTTATTACAGATTATCAGAATACAGTACATTATTAGTGTAACATTTTTAAGGTAATTATTGAAGAGAAAACGAAATTCTCTTTTGATTTAAAGTGATGATGCGATCATATTTTAGTTATTTCTCGTCTCTGAATTCTAACGATTATGAACGATGAATATGATTACAACTGACGTAAATTAGAAAATCTAATGTTATTTTCTATGTTCTGCCAGCACGATTAATGTGTCTTTTCATAATTTCAGATACAATGTATGTTGAATATGAAATATAAACATCACCTAAAATAAGGTAAGTACTTGTTTTTCTTTATGCTAATGCGACATGAAGCTGCAATACTCTTGTTATATCGACGACAAAACTTAAAACTCGAGCATCAATTTTCATGAATGTGTGTATGCATAAAAATACACAGGTCGTTTTTCATCCTAATTTTACAAAGATTACGCTATTTTTTATGCGAATTTTCAAAGTTATACGTTTTTCTTGTTTTGTCACGAAGTGTCGATATCTGGTGTTATGCCGCTCTTTTTATGTCGATTTTTCGAGACTACATCAGATCTTGATGTTTCATACAATTTCGATTTAAAAATCTAAAACTTTTTAAGCAAACTTTTGTCTAGATAACACCAGATCTCAATGTTTCATGAATTTTAGGCAACAAAAAAAAATTAAAAATCTGATTTCTGAACTATTTTTACCTGGAGCTGTTACCGGAATATATTCAATAGTTGCACTATTTATGTACCATTTAATTCCACTATTTCACTGTCACGTTATTACACTTGCACAAAGTCACAATATTTTAATGAAGCATAACAAACGTTACAATACAGATACGCGTATTTCGGAATGTTATTTACATTCTTCTCCAGTGTATCGGTTTTATAAGTTTGTTTTCAAATTTCGGAATGTTACTTACATCCTTCTTCAGTGTATCGGTTTTAAAAGTTTGTTTTCAAACTTATAAAATCGATACACTGAAGAAGGATGTAAATAACATTCCGAAATACGAGTATAAATATTGTAACATTTGTTATGCTTCATTAAAGTATAGAGACTTTGTGAAAGTGTAATAACGTGAAATAGTGGAATTAAATTAAATTAAACATAAATAGTGCAACTATTCATTTCTGAAGCTACGCGTTTATTTTTTGTGCGGATCTCCGAAGTTGCGGGGTTTTTTAATGCAAATTTCCGAAGTGTATGCAATCAATTTTCTTGGAGATAGCATGGTGGCAAGCGACCTGGAAATTCCGAAAATCAAGGAAAAAATCGGAAATTTCAGGCAAAATTGAGAAAAATATTACTAGCCCATGCCCATCTTTTTTATGCAAATTTACGTACCGCATAAAAAAACCGCAAAACTCTGAAAATTCGCATAAAAAAACCGCATAACTCTTAAACTTTGCATAAAAAAATCATGATACTCTTCTAATCAGTTGATTTTTTTCTAATGTAAGATTTTTTTTTCGTAGGTTGCTGAATCATTCCACCAGTTTCCAAGATAGGATTCGTGCATAAGGTGCATTTTATATTAATTATTTACAAGCAACTCAACGTTCCTTTATTCGATTATACTGGCCTGCGCTTTTCATTCGATATTTTTTTGCTTATTTTAAGTATCTACAATATTTAACTTTTGTATGTTGTTTTTATGTCAGATTATGTTATATATTATATGAAATTTTGACTTCATGACCGTGTAATGGAAAGTTGAGTATATTACTTGAATTACAGATAATATTTTTCTATGATGATTACCAACTCAGCTCGCTATGATAGAAACATGAAGAAAAATTGTTCCTACAATTCCTACGCATTGAAACTAATACTGATGTTGTTCGTCATCATAACCGTCGATATCAATATTTTAGGTAGCCCATCATTAACTACACATTTTCTTCGATCATTTCGCAGTGGTCATCCGAACAGCAAGGAATTGTCATCCGAACAGCAAAGTTATGCCAAACGACCTTCGGCGAAATGACCTGATACCGTTTCATCTTGATACATGTTACATGTTCGCAAAGCAGTCACACATCAGAACATGGTAAGTATTTACGCTCTAAGAATGTTAAAATAGTTAAAACGATACAAAAACATGATGATTACCAACTCAGCTCGCTTTGACAGAAACATGAAGAAAAATTGTTCCTACAATTCCTACGCATTGAAACCAATACTGATAAGTTGTTCGTCATCATAACGATCGATATCAATATTTTACGTTCCCCATCACTAAAAGACATTATTTTATAGTTTCGTAGTGGTCAAAGCAGCAAACTATTGCTGCTATACTGGCAACTGATTCATGGAACAGCGTAGCATGTAAGTATTTACGCACTGACATTACTTAATATTCCTGGTGAAAACATGATGATTTCCAACTCAGCTCGCTATGATAGACACATGAAGAAAGCTTGTTCCTATAATTCCTACGCATTAGTTTTTCACTGAACTTCTTTTTTTGAATAATTCGACATTGAGCATAGCGAAACAGTTATACTAATGATATTGATGCATTTCACAGGATACTCTTGCGATCACATCAATGTTTGTTCGTACTGGTCGATCCACCTGAAAGGTAATTACTGCATTTCTGTAATCCATAGGGTAAAAGTAGAATGTTACCAACTCTATCCATTAAAATACCTAACATGATGATACCGATGACGAGACTGAATTCAAATCACATGACATTTAAAACTTTTGTATTCTACAAAAGTGAAATGTTGCGATTTGATTTGAGATTATATTGGCGTCTGATTTACTCTATTTGTTAGTCAAAAGGGAACGACATTGGTGTTAGAATATTACAAATATTTTATTTTTAGGATGCGAATCTCCAGATGGCATGGCATTTTTACGTGATTTAATGCATCAAATCAATAGTAAAACTCAGTGCTTTTGTATAAATTTAAGTGTGAACCTGCGCCGCTGAAAACTACAGCACAAATGTGTAAGTTATTATTCATATCACCTATAACTGTGAATCGCGAATTGTTTTTACTTTTGGTTAAACTTTGAAAATTTACCGGGTTGCGATCGTTCGTAGTTCGTTTAATCTACGTTCATAGAGTTTAAGCTTAATTCTTCTAGTCAATTCAAAATTAGGCAGATGGATTTTTTTAAACTGAAAATAAAATGATATGTAGTATAATTGCAATACAGTGAACATAAGAAATACTTCGAGAAACATATAATCCGATTGTCAATACATCCACATTTTTTGTGAAAGTATTTTTTTTGGCAAAATAGTATAGGAATGAATTACAAAGAAATAATTTTTTTCAGTGTATGAAAAATAATTATCGAACTGTCAAAAACAACCATGGCTCATGAAAAGAATTATCTTTGACCGCCGTAGTAAATAACTACTCGAATGTCAGATTTTAACCAATGGATAAAATTTTTCGCGAAATGTTTCGCAGCCCTAAAAGAAACCAACGTCGTTTTTGTTTAAGAAAACTGGTGGTTTTGTTCGGCATCAAACGAAAACGACATAAATGTTCTGTTTATATGATGATTACCTACTCAGCTCGCTATGATAGAAACATGAAGAAAACTTGTTCCTATAATTCCTACGCATTAGTTATGACTGAACTTTTTTTGGCTGAACTCTTCTTTGAATTATTATAAAATATATATGCTAATGTTATTTATTCATTTCTCAGATTATTCATGCAATCACATAAACATATTCTGATAGTAACCTCGGCAAAAGACCAAACGTTTAAAACGTTCATTCATTCATTCCCTGGTTGGTGAATCTATCTAAAAGGTAAATGTTGCATTTCATTGATCCCTACACTGCTAAAAAAGAACGATCGATTCACGTGTTATTTCGATTTGAATTCAACGTGCTTTTTTATGTCAATCAGAAACTGTTGTGTTTCTCACTTAGATATGTTTTTTTTTTTCATTGAATTTAAATGTTTCGCCATTTGAAATATCTCGCAATGTATATGAAAAAATGTACCTCAAATGTATTTGAATAAACACTATTTAATTAAAATCTATGTCATTCATACGAAAGTATATGACGAACATTGATATGCCCCGCGCGGAGCAAATTGGAAAGCTCTCGTCGTACTTAAAACTTTTTCAAAAAAAGCTGTGTAAAGCATACAAGTAAAATTCAGTTAAAAATCCCCGTTGCTCCTGACTTTGCAGGCATGAAAGCTCGAACAAAATAGCCCATAAGGGTTGTTTGAAGCGCCTACACAAGAGAATTGCTACTTGATGATTGCTTTTCAAAACACTATTTCTTACACAAATTGAATTCTCAAATGAATGTAAATGTAAACAGTTTTGGCACTATTTTTATGAACTAAGTAAAATGTTCATAAATTTCAAGTTTTACATGAAGTGATTATATGCCTGCATATGATGACATCGTGCCATTTTTAACAGTGTAGGGTCAAACAACTGTATTGATTTAAATACCTTACATGATGATACCGATGACGAGACTGAATTCAAATCATATGACATTTATCTCTTTTGTGTTTTACAAAAGCAAAATGTTGCGATTTGAGTTGAGATTATATTGGCGTCTGATTTTTCTATCTGTTAGTCAAAAGTTAACGATATTTTGTGTAAGAACATTACAAATATTTTACTTTCAGGATTGACCAAATGGCGAGCAGTTTCATGAGCTTGAAATATAAACTTTCTAGTAAAACTGCGCTTTTGGATGATCTCATGTGTGAACCTGTTCCGCTAAGAATTTCTGCATAAATGTGTAAGTTTTCATTCGTATGACCTAAAAAGAAACTGTGAATGCTCGACTTTTATGATGATTACCTACTCAGCTCGCCATGATAGAAACATGAAGAATACTTGTTCCTAAATTCCTACGCATTTATATTACACTGATATTTGATTGAGCATTCGCATATGCAGACATCCCGATTATAGTTTTCGCTTATCAACTATAGTTTCTCATTTCAGAGCACTCGGTCAAATTATAGTGCTAAGATAAACATTGCTTTTCTAGTCCTGGTGAAGCTAATGGAGCGTGTTCAGTAATGGCGACGTAAAATGGTAAGTTTTTTTTTTCATTTATAATCAATCTATTAGTATCCATTCATGATGATTTCCAACTCAGCTCGCTTCGATAGAAACATGAAGAAAACTTGTTCCTAAATTCCTACGCATTTGAATATAACTGAATCTCTAGTATTTATAGTTTTCGAAGCATGCATTTTTAAGATACTGACACTGTTTTTAATTTTCTAGGAACATCGAATCGCAGAAGTGTTGAGGTACATGCAAATGTTTCGATGCTTTTCTAATACATTTTATCATATGTGTGCGGACGTACTTCAAGGTGTGTATTTCTTTATTTTCAAACTAAACATAAACATTTACCCCCCTAACTGATGATACCGATGACGAGACTGAACTCAATTCGATGACGTCTATTACTTTTGTGTTTTACGAAAGTAAGGTGTTTCGATTTTGTTAAAGATTACACTGGCAACTGATTTCATTTTTCTTCTATTACCTAGAACGCTTGTTTTTCCTCGAATAACGAAACCAAATATTTTACACTTTCAGATAGAAAAACCGGACCTTCCGCTATGATACATTCAATATGTGCATTGCTTCTAAAGGTAATACATTTCTAAACTTAAACTTATAGAACAGAGAACAGTCATACAAGTAGAGATTTCAATTTTTGTAAGAAATTCAACGGTTGTTTTAAAAAGTAATCATCAAGTAGCAATTCTCCTGCAGAGGCGCTGTGAGCTGCCCAGTAATCCTAATGGGCTCTTGCGTTCGAGCTTTCATACAATGCACTATGGTTTGAAACGGGAAATTAGCGTGACAAAAATATTTTCACTATTAAATATTAGTTTTTTGTAGTTGGTGTCTTCACAAAAGTTGTTTGTTATTAAATTGAAATATGAAGTCTAACTTTCTTAATTGAGCTCAAAAATGATTCTATTGTACAATAAAGTTGAAGGAAATTTTATTTTGAGCAACTTTGCTGAAAAAAGCTTTTTTGTGAAACGTTCTATGGAAAAGTTGTCTTCAGAAGAGTTGTTGAAATAAATATTGCACATAATTTTGCTGAGTAAAGCTTTTTCATATGAGCTACCAGTAAAAGGTTATGATTGTTTTTTCATCAAAAACTAGTCAACCTTCAAATATCAAAATTCATTAGATGCCAGATCGATAAAAATGTATCCTATGCGGCTACTGAAAGTTCATAATATAAGTAAACATTTAAGAGAAAATTGGGAGGGTGTTTTTCTTTTAACTCTTTAAATTAGTCTTGAAAATACCTTGAAAAAACTCAAAAACATTGCATAAATCTTAAACGCCTTAACGTATCAACATACCTCCTTCAGCAAAATAATAGTATCAAGTTAGCCCTACAAGTGTTCCATACATTGTCCATTCGAGAAATGAGACACACAAAAACTACAGCCGAAAATAGATTTTTTGCTGAACAATTTTAATTAATTTATTACCAAAATAACTGATTCAATTGATTTTGATTCCGTTATCGTAATGATCGTATCGCTTACATTCAAAATAAAACATAAGACAACAGTTGATTATGGTTTGGTATGTATTGAATAAATTAAGCAATGAATTATTCTAATTATTATCTAAAACTAAACATTTTGCTTGTTCGGGTAAGTCTTTTGAACTTCTCTTATTTTGTTTGTTCGACAATGCCAAGATAGGGTCTGAAGATAACAGCAGCCTTTTAAAAACATCTTCAATGTTCGCGATTCTGCTGCATTTTTTAGCATAATGCTCTCTGAAGTTCCGAATACTTTTATTTCGAGTCTCCTGAGCTTCTTCACTACGCATACCAATAGGTAAAATTGCGTGTCTAATTATCGTGGCTCCATGTAGCAACAATTTATGAGCAGTTGGTGATAGTGGATATCAGCCATACAACGATACTTACAATGCTCGTATTTTCTCAGTGTAACTTTGGAATTCGTCGACGTTTATTTTATCGACTATTGATTACACTGAGAACAACGTGAAATCCTTCCAACAGTTTTTCATCAAGGCCTGTTATATCTGATGTTTTTTTTCCACTTCTTGAAAAATTTCCGGACCGTGTTTCCGTCGTTGGAATTACCTCCTGATGGCAATGGCTCACCGATACGTAGGCCCAAATGTTCTCTAAACGCCGTTTTTATATAGGGTGATTTTTTAGAGCTTGAGAACTTTTTTAAACAATAAAACGCATAAAATTTGCAAAATCTCATCGGTTCTTTATTTTAAACGTTAGATTGGTACATGACATTTACTTTTTGAAGATAATTTCATTTAAATGTTGACCGCGGCTGCGTCTTAGGTGGTCCATTCGGAAAATCCGCTTTTTTATCGACAAATTTTGTTCAGCGATGAGGCTCATTTCTGGTTGAATGGCTACGTAAATAAGCAAAATTGCCGCATTTGGAGTGAAGAGCAACCAGAAGCCGTTCAAGAACTGCCCATGCATCCCGAAAAATGCACTGTTTGGTGTGGTTTGTACGCTGGTGGAATCATTGGACCGTATTTTTTCAAAGATGCTGTTGGACGCAACGTTACAGTGAATGGCGATCGCTTTCGTTCGATGCTAACAAACTTTTTGTTGCCAAAAATGGAAGAACTGAACTTGGTTGACATGTGGTTTCAACAAGATGGCGCTACATGCCACACAGCTCGCGATTCTATGGCCATTTTGAGGGAAAACTTCGGAGAACAATTCATCTCAAGAAATGGACCGGTAAGTTGGCCACCAAGATCATGCGATTTGACGCCTTTAGACTATTTTTTGTGGGGCTACGTCAAGTCTAAAGTCTACAGAAATAAGCCAGTAACTATTCCAGCTTTGGAAGACAACATTTCCGAAGAAATTCGGGCTATTCCGGCCGAAATGCTCGAAAAAGTTGCCCAAAATTGGACTTTCCGAACGGACCACCTAAGACGCAGCCGCGGTCAACATTTAAATGAAATTATCTTCAAAAAGTAAATGTCATGTACCAATCTAACGTTTAAAATAAAGAACCGATGAGATTTTGCAAATTTTATGCGTTTTATTGTTTAAAAAAGTTCTCAAGCTCTTAAAAAATCACCCTGTATTTGTATCCCTTCCCTTCACGGTCTTGTTCAGTTTGCTAACACGCCAGGTGGGGGTTTTCATACGCAATTCTTGAATGATATACTGTAAAATGTCCTTATTACTTCTACCAGCAATCATTAAATCCGTTAGCTTTGCGTAAGACAAAGCACTTCCTGAAACCCAAGTAAATCATTAGTTTGTTAAAATGAGTAGATTGTATTTATTCTAACGAAAACTCATTGTGCATCGTTTTCCGGTTGTCACAGGCTATTCGGTACACAAGTGGATGAGAAAAAAGGCTTCTCGGTACGATTTGGATAAAAATATTTGCGTTTCACTAACTTGCACCAGCTTGTTTGAGCTTTGGTTGTCAAGATATATGAAAATTTCTGTTGATATATTCATCATGGCCTCTACTTCGGAATAACCATATTACACAGTGTCTCTGTTGCTTAAGCTTAACTGAATCAGTTATTTTGGTAATAAATAAATTAAAATTGTTCAGCAAAAAATCTATTTTCGGCTGTAGTTTTTGTGTGTCTCATTTCTCGAAAGGACAATGTATGGAACACTTGTAGGGCTAACTTGATACTATTATTTTGCTGAAGTATGTTGATACGTTAAGGCGTTTAAGAGTTATGCAATGTTTTTGAGTTTTTTCAAGGTATTTTCAAGACTAATTTAAATGAGTTAAAAGAAAAACACCCTCCCAATTTTCTCTTGAATGTTTACTTATATTATGAACTTTCAGTAGCTGCATAGGATACATTTTTATCGATCTGGCATCTAATGAATTTTAATATTTGAATGTTGACTAGTTTTTGATGAAAAAACAATCATAACTTTTTACTGGTAGCTCATATGAAAAAGCTTTACTCAGCAAAATTATGCGCAATATTTATTTCAACAGCTCTTCTGAAGACAACTTTTCCATAGAACGTTTCACAAAAAAGTTAGAACAAAAAAATCGATTTTTCGGGAGCCACCCTACTTTTACCCGGGACAATTGATGTAACTCCAACCAAGATTTCATCGTACTACTTTCGGACAACATGAACCAATGACAGCATGTATACGTGCATTTTCCAAAGTTGAGCATCTCTTTGAATTTGGTGAGCCGATCCACAAGTTCTCACAGAAATTATTAAGTGTATCCTTGTTATAAGTTTGTTCGTTGTACTTCGTGTTATTCATTAGGACTTTTAATTGTCAGATGGATTATTTTAACAAATAAACTCGGTCAAATGAAAAGCTAGAGAGGTGTTTTATTCAGCAAAGTTGCTCAAAATAAAATTTCCTACAACTTTATTGTACAATAGAATCATTTTTGAGCTCAATTAAGGAAGTTAGACTTCATATTTCAATTTAAATAAGGACCACCCTAGTAATATTTTATATCAAAAGGAGCGCCATTTGATAACAAACAACTTTTGTGAAGACACCAACTACAAAAAACTAATATTTAATAGTGAAAATATTTTTGTCACGCTAATTTCCCGTTTCAAACCATAGTGCAATGGTTATTCAAGCGTGCAAAGTCGTGCGCAACGATGATTTTTACGAATTTTTGCATGTATGCTTCACACAGCTTTTTTTGAAAAAGTTTGTACTAGCTTGGTGTCTGTTCTCTGTGCTTACAGTACCTACTGAGATTGTTAATCGACCTCACATTATGTCTTTTTTTTCAGAACACTTACTGGTTTCGTATGCTGCGTAACATAATAAAATGACGGGTATCATTTGGGCACTGGTCTTACAAGCCAGTTGTCGTATGTTCGAGCCCCTACCTGGAAAGGTTCTTACACCCCTGTTCTGAAATTCGATCGGAACGGATTACTTCTACCGAATTCAAAATTGTGCGTTCTTTATATCGAACGAGTTCGAGTTTTCCATACAAAAAAGTAGCAATCGATCGAATTGCAGAATGCAAATTCTCATATTCTGTTGAAACAATCAGAATCGATCGAAATGCAGAATAGGGTTGTCAGTGTCAGTAGGATCGTAACACAAGCCATGCAATGGTTCTGTACGCTTTGAATCGGTTTCGAAGTCTGTTGAAACAGAAGGTAAAAAGTACGCAAAAGGAATGTAATACCAAGGCTTTTGCGGTGTGTTTGTTGATACATAAATTACATGCAATAAAAATTTTCGTTCCACATGCATTTGTTTTCTAATGTGTTTGATATGTGACGTCCGACGTCCTTGAAATTATGTTTCTCTATAGAAGGGTAAAACATTTAAAATTCCGCTTGTTCTGAGGTCGTGTTCTATGATTATATATGTTATGTTATTCTAACCCTTATTGCAGCAGAATTACTGATCATCGTCGTTTCGCCGAATGGGTCATTTCGCCGAAAGGGTAATTTCGAATATATCACATTAATTAGAAATAATTTGATAATTGATGTGACGCAGCCACATATCCGAAACCAAGATGGCTCGGTGGTTCGAAGCCGCCGAGGCGATGCCAGCTGAATTGGCAGCCGACCCGCTATCGGGAACATTTACCTGGTAGATACACCAATGCAAATGCTTTGGTGCTTAGTAGCTAATGAAGTTAAGTTTTCTTGCGAATTCCTTTCTGAGGATCATGGATTTATCCGTAATTTTAAATATAAGATATTTCATAAGTAGTTCAACAAAAGGGGCGTAAACCCCTTTCTTTTGTCTTTGTTTTGAATCAATTCCAATTACGTTATTAAGAAAATTGAAGGATTTAGCGAATTAACCCTTTCGGCGAAGTGGCTTTCGGTTAAATGACTTTTAGCGAAATGACCCTGTTCAATTCAATGTTGCCTCCCGTACCTTCATAATTTCAACGTATCTTTTATCGTATCAAAACACGCTCTCTGGTAATACGATCAGTGCCATCAAAGAGAAATAGCAGGCATGGTTCATCAAAACTAGAATAAGTACTAGTGCGAGAGTAAATATCTCCCGATGATAAAGATATGCGTTACAGCTTTTAGCTTCATAGTTTAATTAAATGAATAAGATATTGTACGACTTGAATAAGATGTTGATTTCATTACGCTCCAACATCCGGGGTTGGAGAGGCCGGTAGGGCTTAACTTAGCTCTTTTTTTATGTTTCATTTTCATACTACCGACCCTGTGTGAAGTGGAAATTAACTGGAGTGAACGTAGTCCATTGGTGGATTGTGTACCATGGAATAAATACTGTGGAATGAGATTGTAGAATAGAATAATATAATAATGACTAAACCAATGAGCAAACTACTAATAGCTGTCAAACGATGTTCATCCAGTTTTTATTGTGAGGATGTGTCGTTTGGGACCTGATGATTGAGATGATGTGTGAGAAATGTAAGAGTAACTGCATGCATGAACGGTAATAAAGGCCACCGTTTCAGCTCAGGACTTAACGATCGACCAATAGAAATTGGGTAACGGTATTCCCATTCATCTCAAATCCATTAGTCATTTCATACACGAAAACCATTAGTTAAAATGAGATCTGTTATCTCTGTTTGATAGATTAAATTCAAGAGTAACATGAAACTTGTAGAATTTTGCGTCGCTAAAACAATAGTATTGAACCACATATTTATTGAGAGTCGAATAATCGGTAAAATAACATGGTGACTCTACTAATGAGATGACTATTGGCACACTAATTTTAGTTAGAATCTATTAGAGTAGAAATAGTAACTCAATGTTATGATGCTTGATTGTGGAATACAAGAAAGGTATGTATGCATGTGTATATATGTGTGTTCCTTTCTTAGAACAACAAAACGATCACTGTATAAACAAAAAAAAGCTTTTGTTTGGAATATTTTTTCCTGTCTGTATTCGCGAAACGTTATGATAAAAAATAATCATTTAATCACTACAATATGATTTTATAGTTCAAAAGCATCAAATTTGACGTTTTTCCAAAGTGTAGCCAAATTCAAGATATTTGAACATAAAACGCTCATAACACACTTTTTCACGAAATAACATAAATGATGTTATTAATGTTTTTATTTGCTGGCGTTGGCGTTTGATGATTAGTAATTCTCATTTCGTCATACAAAATCATCTAACTAGTATTTCTCTGACATTAACATATTTTTATAAAAGTTATTATTAAATGAAATTTTAGTCACATTTTCAACGAAATCATGCCATTTTTAACAAATAAAAAGATTTGAACGGAGCTTTCACGGATCACAGATAATACAACAAAGTTAAACTATAAAAGTATAGAAAACCTTCGCAAAATCGGGGAAAATATATCATAATTCAAAAAACTATCGTAGAATCTGAGTCCGTTGAAAAATTCGTGTGCCAGCAATTATTTACAAACTTGTGACGAAAATGACTTGCTGCGTGGATTTTTAAAATGCGCCTGGTGTTTCGTTCGTATATTCAAACCCTCTCCGAAACTCCGGCGGAAAAAAACTTAACCAAGAATAGATCCGGGCGACAATTGCAGGAGTTTCTTTTTTCCTTCAGTTATCAGATTTTTTCTACGTTTCACATCTGGCTACTAAATTATCTCTTCATTCAATAAAGAGTTTTGTTCAAAAATATTTTCTCATTATTATACGTCAATATGATCTCTTATCTATTTCCATCTAGCTTCTGAGTTTTATCCGTTTTGTTCTTTCCATGTTATTTGTTTTTTAACTCATAAATTGAATGATAAAAATCAACTATCACGAAGATCCGTTAATACTACACTTTCAATAACATAAATCGATGTGTTAAATGAATATTAAGAAAATGCTACTCCGATAGATTTGAAGTAAATACAATAATAATTTAATTAAACAATTTTCGCGGTAAATTATATAGTAATAATATAGAACAATACAGACGCGCGTGAAATCTGTTGACCGTTTTTTTTGGTGATTTCAAATATTTTTATATAAATTATAGCATAATTAATTCATGCGCTTTATCTGTTAAATAGAGCTTTCGAGTGATTTCAATATGCCAATTAAACAACTATTTTGTGTATTTTTTACTCGTTTATATTGTAGCAGGCAGTTTCATTTAGAACTAAATTAAGGAAGTTTTTGTTCATTACAAAAGAGCATTTAAAATTTTCCCTCAGTTTCCACGAATAAGAACTGGGGATTAAGACTTTCCGAGATTTCAATATCGGATATTATTGAAGCGTTCTTTCGGAAAGTCCATGAGTTAAGTCGATGAAGAGGTATTTTTGAGGACGCTTCTTTAAAATCATGATTTGCTGTGTTCACCGTATCCCAGCGCAGACTAATCAGAAGTGCACAAATGAACGCAGCATAGTTAGAGTATGAGTTTATCTAGATTCCCACGTTTTTGTATGATTTTTTTATCTTTTTTTTTAATTTTTGGAGGTTCAAAGTGAAAACCGCCATTTTGTAACTGTTAAACCTCCCCAAAGTGACAAACAACGAAAAAAACTTTGGGGTCTCGTTTTTTATATGTAGAAAGTGTGTGTAAAATTTGAAAAAAAAAATGGTTCAGTAGTTTTTGAATGATGATGGACACGGACTTTCAAAACCTGCTTTCTAGAAAAACTCGTTAAAAATTATTTGTCTATAAAATCAATGGAAACAATTTATTACTCCAGGGAGCCCGAAGGGTGTAACATTTTTAATTTTTTTTTTCTTTTATAATTTATTATAATGAAACATTTCAAGAATGTTTTGTTAAGTTTCGAAGTCAATCGAAGCAGAAATCTTGGGCCTGTGCGCCGAGCTCTTACTTCTTTGCAGAATGAGATAGCCATAGATGAAGGTCCAGAGTCCAGAGTCTCGTTCCAATAGGATTGAAAATTTCACAGAATATACTTGAAATGTTTTACTATAAAATAAAGAAAATAATAAATTAATTTTCAAAAGTTAGACCCTACCCGCCCCTTAAATCTACTATTGAATTGTGAATCAAGTTTGATGATCAAATGGCTGTCTTTCCGGTTCCGGAGAAATAATGGTATGACGTAACCGGACGGAGTGACGTAACTGACAAAACGTGTTGTGTTTACCGCCCAATTTTATCAGAGATGGTTCAGCCGATTTTAACAAAAGTCTAGGCTCGTTTGAAAGCTACTATTGAATTTTGGACGAAGCTTGAAAATCAAATTGAATCTTTCAAATGTGACTATTTAAATGGCAAGAGAAAAACATTAACACACAAATAGGTGAATTAAGAAGAGTTTTTTTTATTTAAAAGCGGCAAACAATCGACCGAGATCAGTTATGAATGAATACAGCTACGAGACCTAGACTATGTTGGTAGAAGATCAACGCAGTATTTTCGAAACAAATATGTTGCGAATATCACATGAACCACGAGTTACAAAAGCTACTTGCTCGTACACAAAACTAAATTTTGATGGTTAGAATGAACAACCCAGTGAAAGCTCGGTAGGCAAAAAAGGAAGTAAGGAACAGCGAGAATGATCGAACGACCAAATGGATGGTGTACTTAAAAAGTTTAAAAAATATTGGCGGTTTAGGTTTATCTTCAAACATTTTTTATTGTTTTATTTTACACAATTTCTTTTATATCATCATAAGATATAATCATTTACATATAAAAATAATTTATTTCTAATCTAGAAATGATCGGAAACATCAAATTCTTCTCATAGTTTCGTTAACATGCTCGATAAATAATAATAATCATAGAATAGTGCATAAGGGTTGTGGACAATGAAGTTCGTATTTACAGAAAAAAAAATCTTCTGATACAGCACTCGCTATATTTTATAGAAGTGAAGTGTGGTTGATGTTAATATGTGAATAATTTAATCTATGTATAGGTTCTAAGTTTAAAACGAATTTAAATATTTGAGTCTACTCTATACATGTTGCACACTACTGTTTTGTTCTAAGGAATTACTCGTTACTATAGTATTGTGCACTTTTAGTGCAGCGAACATAATATGCTTAAAATAATAAATTTTACGAAAATATTATTCTAAAGAAGCTATAGCACTACTGAGGCGCGTATTGCATTGCGAATGATTGATTGCTTTAGTCTTTTTCAATTTTTCTTTTTTGTTCACTATGATATTTCTTACTGTATTCAAATATTTAATCACAAGTCTGTGATTATATCCATGGACTCGGCTATTGAACGGCTACTGTGAACTGAACTAGATCTCGTACTGCTACCAGTTCCATCTACTATTCCAATACCATTTGTTAGCATTGAATTGTTGGCTCCGTTGACAGTATACGTATGGCGCTTCTTTAGATCACTGTGCAAACGTGTTAGCGTTTCACGTATTTCAAGTGAAGCTGAATGCGATTTGGTTATCGCAACACCCGCATCCCTGAGTGCTTCGACGTAATTTCCGCATTCCATCAGCGCTTTGGATCGAGCGTAGTACCCATCATAAGCATTTGGTTTGATTTCAATAGCTTGAGCCGCTAGTTCAATAGCATCTGCTGCATCCTATTAAAGTAGCATTTAAAATGAAAATTACATTGGTGAGCTTTACGCGAGACCTAACTAAAACTTACGTTCATTTTTCTCTTACACCGCGAAAGGTTGAGTAAAAAATTGAACTTTAGCTGCTGGAACGTTGCGTTGTTAGCAGAGTTGTTGTTGGCATCGGCAGTGTAAATCGTTTCCGGGATATTACCGTTATTGGACACGATGGTAGTCGAAGGTATCTTCTTCAGTGCGTATAGATAACGATGGGCGGCTTCTTGTAGACGATTTTTACGATACAGTGTATTTCCGTCTTCCAGTAATTTATTCAATAGTATGAGCCTAAAAAAACAAAATTATAATTTAAAGCTCTGGAACGTCATCTTTATGACTATTTATTGATACGAGATTTTGAATTGAAATTTTTTTTGGGCTTTTGTGATCTATTTTCGATCAAAATTAGAGAGTTTGGACAAATTTGCCTTCAACTATTTATTGTGAATCAATTCATTACTATGTTCAACTTTCATTGAATTCAAATTTAAGCTATTATCCAAGGACAGAGTTGGTACGGAAAAACATATTCGACTCAAAGTTTACATGAGTAGAAAATCAATGGTCTAGAAATCAAACGGTAGTCAAAATCAAATTCACAACAACTTAAATTCTTTTAAAAAATAATATTCAAACTTATTGCAACTCAATAGTTTAATTTAATTCGCTGAGTAAAACTTGAAGTCTACTTCCGCAATGTTTTCACCGTTCAAGTAGAATTTAAGCAGTACGTCTGTTTAGTGATTCAAGTTGAGCTGTTAAGTGGCACTAGCAGTTCAGTTTGAACTGCGATGCATTAAAAAGACGAAAATGAATTTTAAAATGTTAAGAAAAAGAAACTTCTGACTCATCCAATTTTATATAGATTTGCAACAAACTGATCTCGTTAGTAAGTAACATTCAATAACGTCGGCCATTTTCTAACACAAACCAATAGTTATGCCAAATATTCGAGTTTACTGTATCAAACCAATAGTTATGCCAAATATTCGAGTTTACTGTATTACACTTACATTATTTCGGATTTGCCATTAGCCATCGCCCAGGTTGCGGGGCCAAGTTTAGCTCCGCGTTTCAAAAAGACTTGCACCACCTGAACGTTCCGGCATGCTATGGCACGGTCTAAAGGTCGCATTCCGTTGATGTCAACGTGTTCGATCTGTGCGCCATGATCCAGTAACATTTGCACCAACGCAGCTGATCCTTGGTAAGCTGCCAAATCTAGCGGCGTTCGACCCGTACCATCAGCATGTTGTTTGTCTGCATTTCGTTCCAACAGACATTTGGCCGCTTGCTGTTTACCTCGAAGGCAGGCCCAACTGAGTGCAGTCAAACCATCTTTATCCTGCGTACCCATTACAGCTCCTGATAAAATGAAAGAGTTGAGTGCTTTTAAACCTAATTAACTTATTGTAAATAACTACCTCTGTTAAGTAACAATTCTATGATTCCAACATGACCCTCTTCCGCTGCAACCATAAGTGCCGTTTTGCCATTGCTATCCTTCTGTTCAGTGTCAGTCTGGTTCTGAAGTAATCGCTCAACGATTGCCCAATGCCCTTCTTTGACAGATATAAGCAAAGGGGATTGATCTTTCCTATTCTTTATATCAGTTGTTGCTCCCCGACTAAGAAGAATTGTCACGGTTTCGGTATGTCCATTCGCACATGCCGTGGTGAGGGCAGTTTCTCCGGTAATAATGTCCAATCGATTCACATGTACCTCACCCATATCTAGAAAGTCTTCGACAATTTCGGTATTGCCATGTCCGGCAGCTGCTATTAGTGCTTGTTGGGCTGCTTGTTCCAGAGTAACGTCGTTGCTATCAGATCTAACATTCCAATCGCACGCTACCAGATACTTCACTACTTTCAGTTTTCCGGTTACAGCGGCATGTACTAGAGCACAGCGTTGAGATGTGTCGGTTTGTCCTAGAGCACTACCAGCAGCAACTAATTGTCGAACAACGTCGCAATGCCCTTTTGCGGATGCCAGAATAAGAGGAGTACAGCCTTGACTGTTCGTTTTTTCGACATTTGCTCCGAATTCCAAAAGCAGACTCACCATTGGAACGATTCCTTCATGTGCAGCTATACAAAGTATCGGTGCATTTCCAAGAAAACTTGTTACATGATCTGGTGACGCTCCAGCAAGTAGTAGCAACCTTGATACCTTTATATTAGGGTTATAAACGTTTCTCAATGTACAAAGTGCGGACGATACACAGGACGTCACTGATGCTACCCAATATGCTTGCAGATCCCTTGGCGATTGGTGCTGTGGCGCGGAACGGTAAAGGTGAGCTTTTAGAATATGATGTCCAAGCTCGAGTGCCTGTTCAGGATCGAGTGGAGCTTGCAGTCGTGAAAATCGTAACGCGATTCCGGCATGTCCATTTCTGAGATCACAAAGAAACTTTGAACTTTCTCCGTCATCTCGTCTAATTAACCACTCCCTGAAGGATGGATGGAAGAACATGTACGTATTATCGATGCGCTTGATTAGAAATCCGGTGAGAGTCTTGAATCTGCACAGAAATTCATCTCTATCAATATGTTCACCACCTTCGCCTTCCACGATCAGAGCATTGACGGAGTAGAAAATTTCAGTTAGTGTTAATGGATAGAGAGCCGATAGACAAACGCTCAGTATACTAGAGATCCTATCGTAAGCAGTCGCGGTCGGAAAGCGTAAGTTGAAATTAAGTAGAAAAATTTGTGCCAGTGAAACTGGGAGCACCTTGAAGCTGCTCGATTTGATCACCAAGCTGCCACGCTCGATTAGATCCAGCGTTAGCTTGGCATAGAGGAAGGAACCTTTTGTCAGTGTGAGCAAGTACTGAGCGAATTTAAAATGTAGGCTTGTATTGATGATCTCTTTTCCACCAGCAATATTGTGTTGAATACTGGAACTCTGATTTATTCGGAATGTGATGTACTCGAGGATATCCTTTTGTAAACTCTCGTTAGTATTCCAATTATCGAGGCTCATCTTTGTGTAGGCTAAACCTTTGGTAAACTCAAGCATTTGGGTTCGAATGGTAGCAATCACTTTGAGCCACGTAGGAAAATGTTCTGTCATTTTTTGCAAGAAAGAAGCTATGGTGTCACCATGATCCGGTCGATGGTACTCCGCTTCACATAAGGCGTCAATCAAGATCACACAATTTTTAGGTGCTATTTTTCCTACTCTGCGCAATGCAGAAAGGGGCTCTAGTATACCCATGATCATAGCTCGCTCGGGATCAGCGATACATTCCTTAACACTCAACACATTCTGCAGAGATTGTTCTCCAAGCAAAAACTCGTGATAGGCAGAAAGCTGAGGTGCTTGACAAAGCTGAGCTGCCAAAGAATGGATGAAATCTGGTATAAGGCAAGTCGAATTATTGTCCGCTTGACAAAAGTGATAAGCGACTACGTGTGAGGCCAAACTACGTAATCGGTCGTGTGCAACATTGATTTGGCAATATATTCCATCATTTTCTTGGATTGGCATCTCTTTCCGTCTACCGAAACAGGAGTACTCTACGAGCTGTAAAAGGAGTGCCGTTTTGCCTGTTCCGAGGTTACCACTTAACAAGATTCCTGGTGAATCAGTAGCTTGAACCGCGTTGGCCAGCTCCCGTACTAGCCAATGACGACCGACAAATAACGGATCGGGTTCTTGAGTAGGCACTTCGAAGAAAAGCGGTTTTAATGTCAGTTGTTGCTGTGGACGATATTGCGCGAAGCGAATTTTAGGATCTATTGGGCCCTTGATGTGTCCGGATCTTGCAGATCTCCGTACTGTCGTTTTTCGGGTTTTGAACAGGGTTAGATCATCCATGTTTACACCGTTTTGAGATGCTGCGAAAAAAAATTTTTTTTTTCGTTTAAGTTCACTAGATACTAGATTAATGCTATACTTACTGGTAACCGAATGTCGTCTACTTAGTGGACTTGATGAGGCATTACTTTGCTCCGATATAGAAACTGACATCATGGATCCGATGGAATCACAGCCGTTATTATAGTGGTTAGGTTCTTGCAACTGCAACGTTCGGGAGACGTCGGCCTCGGACGATCCTGTCAGCGTTGATACCGGACTCGTGTTGGTGGAGGTGAGCGAGCTGCAGGATTGATTTGGTACGCGCATATTGCGGCGTGGGTTATTCTCCAGGAAGAATCCAAGTCGAACCTGCAGCTCGTCTTGAGATGTCTTCGATTTTGAGTTGAGCAACATAGGTTTCACGTTTCCACCTTCATCATCTGGAGAGAGAGAGAGAGAGAGAGAGAGAGAGACAGAGCAAAAAAGGAAAGCTCTACAATGATG
Source organism: Malaya genurostris (assembly GCF_030247185.1). NCBI lineage: Eukaryota > Metazoa > Arthropoda > Insecta > Diptera > Culicidae > Malaya > Malaya genurostris. The sequence continues at coordinate 118,456,822 of NC_080571.1, read as the reverse complement.
AACAAATATCGATATATTTAAACGGTGAAATACATTCAACATGCAGAAAATAAATCAAACATCTAAATAATCACTTAATCAAATTACTTTATTCGAATAACGTTTCATATGAACGGCTGAAAGCAAAAATCGGATAAGTGTAACCCGTTTAAGTATTTTTGAATGCAAAAATCAGATAAAAACATTGAGACCCAGAACCGGACATGGATGTTGCAATGCAAGAATAGTTTAAAAATCGTTTTTCTGCAAGAACCGGACAAAGTAACTTTGAATGCAAAAACCAGACAAAAACTTAACCGGTTCATCCAAAACAATTGTATTTATCCGGTTTTTACATTCAATGTTTTTACAAACTGCCGCTGTAGGAACGCAGCACGGATCAAGTTGCCCTTAACAAACAAGCAAACCATGCTTCGTCCACATAAATACATTTGTTTTAAGGCTCTTGAATCAGCAAATTATTCGTGATTTACACGTAGAAATATTAAAAAATTATCTTATCAAATCTGCAACAAGTGCTGGGTATGATTTTGGAAGAGAATCTTTATACACATTTCAAAATTCAGAACTCAAACAAATATTCAATAAAACGAAATAAATCAATTTAGCTTTATGATCAACTTGGACAATAATTTTTCAGCGAAATAGATAAAATTTGACGAAATGGTTTTCGATGAATAGACTTTTGGTGGCATGACTTTCGTCAAAAGATTGAAAAATTTAGTTCTTCAAATCGCTGACATTGGATATTACGCTGAAACTGATCACACATGTCTAAAAATCAGTTGTGAAAAGCTCACTAGCGAACATTCTTCGCGAACAATTATTGGTGTTATCACCCTGTATAATAAGTTTCGTTCAGTTATGTTATGTAGGTTTACCTTCAATTCGATTTGTGTTCGTAACAAAGATGAGCTCAATTAATCATTGAGTATGAAAATAAACAAAATTCGATTACTTAATTTTGTTTATCAGGTATACAACTTTGCTTCCGCCGTTTTCCGATAGGTGGCTGTACCCTCTGAGGCTTGTCAAAATACATAGTTGATAATGCCTTTAAAGTGAGTGTGTACAGTGCCTAACGAATTGTCATCGCCGTTTCAGTGACAGTTGTTCTTGTTTTCGTATTATTCACGCTCGAAAATGTCTGTTTATGTGCCCAATTCTCGCCATATGGGGGAAGTTTTACTTTTCAGTTACAATTCGAAAAAAATGCAGCTGAAGTGCATCGAATGCTCTCAGAAAATTACGGTGATGCTGCTTTGAGCAAAAGAACGTGTCGAGAGTGGTTTTAACGTTTTAAGAATGGTGATTTCGATGTCGAAGACAAACATGGTGGTGGAAAAGAAAAAACCTTCAAAGATGAACAACTAGAAGCATTGCTTGATGAAGATTCTTGCCGAATCGTTGGGAGTGAGTCAGCAAGCCATTTCAAAACGTCTCAAGGCACTGGGCATGATTCAGAAAGAAGGAAACTGGGTGCCGTACGAGTTGAAACCGAGGGGCATCGAGCGCCGTCTATTTGTATGTGAGCAACTGCTTCAAAGACAAAGCCGTATGGGGGTTTTTACATCGAATCGTAACCGGTGATGAAAAGTGGGTTCGATACGATAATCCTAAACGCAGAAAATCATGGGGAAAGCCCGGGCATGCTACTTCGTCGAAGGCAAAACCGAATATTCACTGCGCCAAGGTTATGATTTGTATATGATGGGATCAGCTCGGTGTGATTTACTACGAGCTCTTAAAACCGGGTGAAACTATCTGAGGAGATCGCTACCGAGCGCAACTGATGCGCCTTAGTCGCGCGCTAAAAGAAAAGCGGCCACAATATCAAGAGCTACATGACAAAGTCATCCTCCAACACGACAATGCTCGGCCTCATGTGGTCAAAAAGTACCTGGAAACGCTGAAATGGGAAGTCTTGCCCCACCCGCCGTATTTCCCAGATGTCGCCCTTCTGACTTCCACCTATTCCGTTCCATGGCACATGACCTGGCAGATCAACATTTTCAATCCTTCGAAGAGTTGGAAAAATGGATTGCTTCATGGATAGCGTCAAAAGAGGACTCCTTTTTTCGAGCCGGGATCCGAAAATTGCCGGAAAGATGGGAGAAAGTTGTCGCTAGCGACGGACAATACTTTGAATAATACATCTGTAAGCACTTTTTCGCAATAAAGTCTTTAATTTTGAAAAAAAAACGGCGGAAGCAAAATTGTACACATGATAAATTTTCAATATCGCTCTTAAAGTGTCAAACGATCTACTTTTTTATCATTATCAAGTCACAACTTTCGACAATAAAGTATGCATCCATGCAACGTGACTATAGAACGGCATTCCTTCATTCTTAAATGCATTCCGTTGGATTCCGTAAATATTTGAAATCAACGTATGTGAATCACACTATCAATAGTATATCAAGATCTCTTGCATTTCTCGTTTGCTACCAGCATTATCAAGATGCATCCCAGACGGTTTGATTTCAAAAATTGCGTCTGCATTTTACGATGAGTCAGCACTGCGATATTCGATAAATGTGGAAGAACAACAGCCGTCTGGATATAGAAGACGAAGTTTATTGATCGATGCACGGTGCACCATTATCGCGAATTGCCACTCTCTTCGCCTTTGTGAAAATTTACCGATCATTCGTAACGTTCTACTAGCGAGTGGCGAAGAGGCTTGAAGCATCCTACCTTACTAATATTGGTTACATCAAAGTGTTCATTCGTTGTCTGGATTTTCAATACAAAAGTAATCATACTGGTTTAGGGCATTCTGAAACCTTTCGGGGCACTAAATTGGTAATAATTTACTCTTTTTAATGTAAAGCTGACTCGCCAATTTTTTTATGCTGCGATCTTGCCTCGTGAGAGCATAAAACAATCCGCGAATGAAATACGATCACCTGAAACTGAGCGGTTCTCAAGTTGCTACAAAATGTAAGATCGAGAATCAGATACCAAAACATTAATTACGCAACAATGCGCTTCGACATTTCAAAGAACAAAGAATTCATCCGTAAAGAAAATTGAAAGCCCAATTAACTTTTTCGTTCTTAAAATGAATTGCTGTTAAGGTTGTACACTTCTAGTAACTTCTTCTAATTTCTAAACGCAATGGGACTGATCATTGCCGGCTGTGATGATGTATGTCCACTCGAACAATTAGCAATGCATTTCGTTTAACCGCAGTTTGCCGATTAGCAATTGTATGAAGCTATCGTATCGTTGTACCATCCTGCTCCGGTCGGAACGTGAATCAAATTGCATCCTGAATCCTGAAGAGCAGGTATTCGAGTCGATATGAACGAAATCTGATTTAGTAGGTCTAAAATTTAAATTTGAAACTCAATAATAATTATCACAACTTCTTTTTCGAGACCTTCAAGTCATTCCCCCTTGTCCATTGATAGGGAACTGATCTTACAAGCCGGTTATCGTATGTTAGAGCCTGACCTGGAAGGGGGTTTAGTGTCAAAAGGATCGTGGCACTAGCCATGTAATCTCTGAATGTCTGTGGAATTTGTTAAATTTTCGATTGTTTGCAAATAATTTGTGCTTAGAATCGCTCTGATTGGTTATTCAAAGCAAAGCCGAATCTATTGATAATTCAATTTGGAAAATTGGTGTCTTGAGACCAATATAGTCCCTATTTTAGACTAGTTTATATTTTGTAGCAAGAGGTAACAGATGTAGTGTTTTCAAGATTCAGAACAAATTTGTTCAAATCAGGCCCGTGCGGAGGGGGGTTTTGAACCACACCCCATGGAAAATTATTCAACATTAAGTTCCATGAACAATAGAATATTACTTAAGTTATAAAGTTCAGAATTTGTTCCATGTCGATACTTGGATGACGCAGCATTTCTGTTCAAAGTGTTGCTTCTTTCCCACGTGATGATCACTTAAGGAGCGAACATATCTTTAAAAAATCTGAACTTGCTTCATTTCCATCTTTTATATACCATCACATTATCAGTAGACGGCTAAACAAACTGATTTCGGCTGTTCTGCTATAATATTTTGAAGTATTATATATAATAGTGTGATTGATATGAGAAAGGTATCATCACTAGGTGGGTTGAAACAGGTTTTGATAAACAAAAACTGCTTGTTTTAAAAAAAATTTATACAAAATGTCTATTTGTTTGCAATTAAGAAAATTCTAAAATTTAATTTTATTTTAAGTTATCTAACACAGAAGCATGCAAACTGCATTTAAAAGAGGTAAATTAAAAGAAAATATAAAAAAAACTAAGCACTCAACACATAAAAGTCGATCAATTAGTTTCAATCGCACGGACAAACATCATAAGGAAAGTATCTTAACTAAAAATCAAACAATTAATCCAAACAAGAAAAAACGTGGGCATAAATAAGTAAATAAAAATCATGTAATCCACACAAAGCAACCAGAAGAACTCGGAATAACCCGTGCCTGCTAATTGATTCAGTCCGGAGTTGGCCGTCGACGTTTGCGCTGACCACAGGGATTTGATTTTACCGAAAACCATCGACGCTGTACCTAAACTTAGACGATGAAATTTATGGCTATCATTAGCGTTCCGTTGCCTTTTGTTGACCATGGCGGCTGCTGTTGCTGTTTCACTGGTGGACGACGCGGTCATGTTGGTTCCTGCGGCCGCTGCTCGGTGGTAGGTTGCTGGATTCAGCAAAGACGCTAAGCCTGTTTCCGGAATGATTTTGGTTTTATAGATTCAAAGATAACAGATATGGGTAGAATATAAACGCTTGAGGATGACGGATTTTTGGGAGAGTGCTTTAATCAAATTCTAGATAAAAAATTGCATAAATTTTCATAATTATGGGTTACAGGATACGGTATTAAGACTTAATTCCACCATTAAAAATATCCTCAATGTGACGGAGAGATTTAGCATGTCTATAGACACGTTGTCTGAAGCGGAAATTAAAATATCAGACCGATTAAACGATCTGATCTCTTAATTGCTCTTAACTGTTAATAACGATGACATAACACTAAACTTACCGGAGAGCGTTGAGTTGTCGGTTGTAGCATTATTTTTACGATAACCGAACGGACTTCGCAGGTTCTTCGGACTGAACAAACGTCTCCGGTTTTGCGGAGGTGTTGCACATGCACTGGAGGAAATTTCACTACTGCTATTAAGTCCACTTCGCTGCGAGGTTTTCATTCCAACTCCAAAAGAGGTATTGGATATGCTAGCGTAATGGGGCTCCGATTTGCTGTTACCGGAAGGACATCGTGGCGGTCGTTCTTTCAATTTGTATACATCCGATGACATGAGATCATTTGGAGTCTGAAATGACACAAAGAGCGGGGAGAAACGTTAACAATGCGCCTTAGATTAAACAAATAAAAGTAGTCTTCTTGGCACTTAGTAATCTTAAGTCTTATAGAAATATCTAACTTCTGTTTTTGATTCGTTTATTACTAATGTTGGTCAGTCAAATTTGTGACGTTTCTCAATTCTTCTTCTTTCACAGGAACAAAAATCCAAGCTAATATAAACTTTAAAAAAACCTATGTAAAGCATACAACTGAAAATTCGTTGAAACACCGTTGCATGAGACTTTGCATGAATGTATTATCAATTTATGCAAGCTCGAACCATCTCAAAGCACCTCTATAGGCGGGTTGCTACTTAGTGATCACTAAACAACAACCATTAAATTTCTTACAAACGTTGAAATCACTACATGTCTGTTCTCAGTAATCATATGTCGTGTCTGGATAATAAGAAGCTCTCAATAATACGCATGACCGTATAATAATTATTTCGAGTCTGTTACAGTCAAAATCACAAAAGGTACGTAGTGCTGGACACCTCAATTTCGTTTTGACGGAATGCAATTATGGCCACACCATAAGTTTCAAGTTATCTTTTGACATGAACTAGTTTTTGGCATTAAAAATGCCTTACTCTTCACTATACGGGGCCGGGGGTCAATTAAAAGTTTCAAAAATAGCAGCGTAACCTTTTTTTGTCATAATTTGAACGTTAATAACTCAGTCATTTGTTGATGGATTGATATAATTTAACAGCCATCGATTCGGAAACTTTTAACTTAAACATGTATGGCAACGTCGTTTCAGTATTTCAATAGCATACTATTGAAAAAATGGTTAGAATTGACCTATGTTTTCATCCACCAATCCCAGCTGACCAAATTGACGTCATTTTCTTGTTCGGCATAGGAGACTTTGCGTCATGCATAAAAACACCGCATCATTCTGCGTAGCTCGAAGAGGAATCTATAAATATATGCTGCAAATCATTTCTTGATTTCAGTTGATGCTTGACTGCGAATGAGGTGAGGTGATGACTAGATTGTATATGCGTTCGCTTGTTGGATTGTCGCTTTTGCTAACTTTTGCTAAGAGCAGCTGCAAGATTCATATGGGTGGTCTATAATGTAAATGAAACTGAAACAAACGTATCCCCAGCAATCCGTTTTAGTTTTATTTATTCGACCAGTTCTACTGTCAAATTTAAAACTGGTATATATTGCCGTTCTATTTTTTCTGTATTTGAAACACAGATAAAACGCTGTTGGGGCTGCCAGTTTATTTTGTTTTAATTTCTAGATTTAAATTTTAAAACTGACATAAATTATGCATCTAGAACTAGAACACTCCTGAATATGCCCTAACAGTTTAAAAAAATGCAAAAATAACCGCGGAATCTTTTTCTATCATAAATCATAACGCTTAGAACTCAGTCATTTGTTGATGAATTTATATAATTTACCTACCAATCGATTCGAAAACATTTAACTTAAACTTATGCGGTAACGTGATTTAGTATTTCAATTGCATACCATTGAAAGATTGGATTTAATTGTCCTATGTTTTCACGAACCAATGACAGTCTCAGTGAATGATGTCAAACTCTCGTCCGATTTGCGCAGTATGAACTATAGCACAAAAGGGAATCTATAAATATATGCCCGAATACATTTCTGCTTTAGTTTACCCATGGCTTATCTTGATTCTCCGGTAACTAGCAGGCCAACTTAGAATTATCGGCGATAGATTTTTCGAAGCTAATTTGAAGCGCTTGTATCTTTGTGATTTATTGATAAATTTGTCTCATTTAACTTGATTCGAAAAAGTTTAAAAACGTTTTAATTTGTCAACGGGTAGTTTGCATACTGAAATCTCCATTTACATACGAACAACACGATGGCGCGCAAATAAATTTAGTATAAAGTTGTGTAATGATGATAATCATAGATAATTATTTGTCATCAAATGTGGCTAAATACAAAGAACTATCTTATAAACGATATAAAAAAACTGTCTCTCAGCATAATCCCTCAGATCCTATTATTAAACCAAACAATAATCGTGTAACCTAAAACTTGCATCAGATAGAATTGGAACAAAGACAATTGCCTGTATTTCAGTTATTTATTATTGAATTCAAGATCTTTTTTATATGAATGTAGCGTTTTCTTCATACTTTTAAGAAAAAATACGGATAAAATTATTGGTCATGGTTTCGAAGGAATTCTCGAATTTTTCCTGTAACACAGCTCATTAGGCGGCGCACACCTTCTTCGTCCATCGTTTTAGCTATCTTATTCCACCAGGTCTGATTGATGCCTTTGACAACCTTCCCGAGTAAAGTCTAACATCAAAATTAGAACAAATTGATATTTGATGATGATAGCAACATCAGATTGAAATCCTAATATGATATCGACTCATCAAAATTAATTCTTTTAAGTAACTTTGAAATCATCATAATAGACTTTCATTTAAAGGATATTTCAAATGTAAAAATTTGTTGACAGCATAAAATATAGAATCAATTGTTCTGAAAGAAAGTAGAGTAGAGCAAGTTTGTAATTTGTAACTTTTAGTACATCCATCGTTATGTTTATTTTTCTATTTATTATGGGTACCTTAGAATTATTTTATTTTAATGTAATCGTGATCGGTCGTGTCTTGCATACAACCCTCTAATTTTTTTTAGTAATCATTGAAGCGAGTAGTCGTATTAACTCCAATGCATTTGAATATCATTCTCTAGAATTATTAAAAATGTTTTACTTGCAAGTTTTTCTGAGTGCTATATCAGTGTTTCAAGTGGTAATTTTTTTATATACTATTTATACTTCATAATGAATATCAATGCAACTAAAATATATTTTTTTGGCAAATATTTCTGTCTTTCTCTAGCGCGGTACACTAATTGGTAGGATAGTACGTTTCTCATAAACTTGCACATTACTATAGAATTCGTCAAAATACTTAACTTTAAAATTTAAAACAAACCGTACAGTAATCATTACAAATTCACATACAATTAAGAACCGGATTCGCCGAACTGAATATCAATAAAATTCATTGGAAGTTTATGGGACAAGAAAGTGAGTTCCTTTTCCGACTTTGTTGACTGCTATTGTCGGCAATTCATCAATCAACAATTGTCGAAACCTACCAATTGAAGTAATATTTTCTGCATTGAAAATAAATCTGATATTTCCTACCCGTCGGTATTTAAATACCGTGATTGATTCGTCGTACCCGAGCTTCTGAATTTGAACGAATTAGGTATTTATTAACAGTTTCATTCGAATTCAAAATCCTGCCTACAATATGGACCATCATAAATCCACCAGATTTTACATTGTTGGCGATAAATGACAGCTATATAAACAATATGACAAAATTTTCCTTGAAAAAGGCCGCAGTCAGAAATGGCAGAATTGTAAGAAAATCTAACAAACAATTCGTCTGCACTTAATTTCATTCAATCGAATTAGGTTTCTGGGGAATATTTCCGTTCTTAAATATGCGAATTTTTTTTGTTAACTGATCGTTTTCTCTGATAAATTATTACTGTATATGGACAGATTCCAATTCTGTACCAGTAAGAGTATCTAAAACTAAAACAAATTGACTCGTTCTCAATTTTTGCTCAGATACAAGGAATCCAGCAGTGAGCTGCCGACTTTTACGACGGGCTCGACTGATCAGACGTCGCCATACATTGCATGTACTATAGGGTGACTGTTCGTAACAAACAATTGCAGCGAATGTAGGTGAGCGCGATTGATTCGGGAACGCTAGTCTTTGTAGTCACCAGTCGCTTAATTTATCAAATCCTAGAGATTGTAAAATATAATAGATATGAATATCATAATAACAACGTTATTTTCATGCAATTTATTAAAGTATAAAGAGATCTATTATCACAGGTATCGTCTGTGTAGCTTTATTTGCACATATTGTTACCATATTTTCACTAATTTTCAATTATCATGTTAAGTATGATACAGACTTGTCTATTTGACACTGGTCACTCTACGACAGATGTGGTCAAAATGTATTACTTGTTTGGCCAGGGGTGGTGGTGGGTGAGCACGAAGAAGAACCCATAAATGTACCCCGTTTCAGCCAAAAGTTGCATTACTCGTTTCTCCGTCATGTCCAATTTTGGCGATTACCAGGTAGGATACCATGTTTTGCGCGGACGAGAAAAGAAGAAAAATTATACCGTATTCCAGCGATGCTACCGTTCGCGATATACATTACATACGATGTGACAGCTGATTCATATTGCTTCTGTGTACGGAAATAAATCTTTTCGAATATCGACAGAGAAACGTGTAACCTTTTTGTTATTCTGCTTTGATACTTCATTTAAACTGGAATTTTGAATTAACGCTATATTATCTACATCATCGCTGTAGTTATGTATTTGGGAATATATATTTCATTGTAATCCAAATTATTTGTATTGGAAGTATAAATAAGTTCGTGCCGTTTTTTTTTTCAATATTTGAAACTTTATTGACAAAAAATAGTTACAAAGTCAATATTCAAAATGTTGTCCATCGCTAGCCACTACTTTTTCTTATCTTTCTCAACAAATCGACCGGTTTGGTAGCAATTCACGAATCGATCTATTTTTTACTTGATCATAATTGGAGAAGTGCTGGTCAGCAACGCCAAGCTGCCTCGACCGGAACAAATAGTAATCGGAAGGAGCAAAGTCTAAGCAATGCGGCGTGTGGTGGGTAATGGATCCTCTTTTCATCGCCAGTAACAGTTCGACGAAAAAAACTTTTTCTTTTGTACCATTGAAGTATTTGTCCGCAAGTAAATAAACGGAGTTCAACGTCCCTTGGGTTTAATTCATATGGCATCCAATTGCCTACCTTTCGGTTTATTCCCTTTGTTTTTAAACGTTAGCAAATTGCTGGTTTAGTAACTTCGAGTTAATTTGTAACGTGTCTTGATCGAGCAATTCCTGTAATTCTTCATCTTCAAACTTTGGTGGTGTTCCGACTCGTTCTTCGTTTTACAACTCAAAATTGCTACTTCTGAACCGTACAAACAACTCGCTCAGCTAGAACATGCTCACCATACACTTCCACGAAAATACGATAAATTTCGGCGGTTGTTTTTATCATATTCAAATCAGGGGTCAGCAAATTTTTTGATTCACAGTAAATAAAAATTGTCAGTATTATCTTTTCATATCACATACTTATTATAGATATTATAATAAATTTTAAAACGAATGATTTTGATAAGAAAATTTTTGATTTTGCTTATAAATTAAAAAGGTCTTCAATTTCATTTCCCACAATTCAAAATATAATCGCAATTTTAGTTTTGTTACCCAACTTTTTTAATTCGCGGTGTTCGGTTTTTTGATTCACAATCGGAAATCTTGATTCACATTTTCATGCTCAAAATGGGCTTATTTCCACCTCTGATTTAAATAACTCCCCATAACAACACTTCATTCACCACGAAACTCAAAATTTCCATTGTAAAAATGTACATACTTTTCTTACAATGGAAAGGACGCTTTAGCTAAACGACACATACTGATTCTGAAGCTGTAGATTTCCAACGCATATTAGGGTACTGAATCACTGGAATAAAAGTTAAGTTACGCCATTTGTAAGAAAACTTATTTATAAACATATTTTTAGAATGATTGCAAAAATTACACTTGAATCTTATGATTGAGTATGAAAATAAAATGTGTAAACTAAATAACTTATGTTTTCATTAATTAGAAACGCAACTTAATTTTCAGAATTATGTATGCAATGGTGGCGACAGAGTTACCATATTCACAGATTTTTCTGTAAAACCACAGATTTTTTGCCTATTTTTCCACGCAGATTCTGTGTCATAGAACACAGATTTTATCAAAATTTACAGATTTTTACAGCCCGTTTGGCATAATACCGTTTGGTATAACGTCGTTTGACATAATGGTTATTTGGCATAACAGTTATTTGGTATAATGGGCATTTGGCATAATGGTCATTTGGCATAATGCCATTTGTCATAATAATAATTGGATTCGGAATATTTTAATCTGATGTAAATTTTCGTTTGTTTTCGATCGAGTAATGTTTTGCAAGGAAAACTCGAACGAAATGTGTGAATTTTATATTCGGTCCGAATATTTCGATAATATTAGGTGAAATAGTATTATTATTTTTTATTTTTAAAATTCTGTAGTAAATAGCACACTGTCATTTTATATAAACAACTCACTTAGTGCTAGCACAATCTTCTGTTCGTCATAGATGATTCAAGTCGAGACGGCTGAAGACTACTAACTAGTGTTTCAAGATATAATGATGATCACTTTGTCAAAATTCTGGCAGTTTACCCACGTGCATCGCAACATTTCAACCTTTACAGTAAGCTACCCTGAATTCCAATAAACCAAATCCTTCGGAACACTGTTAATCAATGAGCAAAATCCAAAGTTTACTCAAAGTTGTGTTGCAATTTACAAGCTACTGTGAAAATATGTAGGTTAGCGCAATAAGTGAACAGGGCTACAATTTTGTTCAAATGAACCCCTAATGATACCATAAGCATGGAGGCTCGATTGCGCAACCGCCAATGGTTTCAATGAGTAGAACAATAGTCTGTTTACTTGAGTGTTTTTTCTTCTTCGCATACAAATGACATAGTAGCTACTACAAATGATCAAGCAAAGGTGTGAATTACCGCGCATAGTTTACCGATTCCAATCACATGGAATAAATTGATACAATGAGTCTTTTTTATTCGGAATAGTCAATTTGGATAGACTTTTTCATTCATTGGTCAGTGTCGATGTATTCGCTTTGCGATAGCAGCTTATTGTTATAACAATATATGTATTGAATTCAGGTATAGCTTTAGACCCTTGTTAAGAGGATCAAACAAAATTTATAAGATCACATTGAATTAACTTCTTATAGTTCAAACGAGATATACATAAAACAGTATAATTTTGCTGCAGCATTCAGATCATTAGAAACAATTTCATGGAAGAACTTTTGCGTTTCAAACAAGGTAATGGCATCTCCTATCACTGCACACATTTTTAACATTCTCTCGTCACGCTAGCAAAATGTACAGATAGATTTGCTGTCTACCTAAATTGATCATGTACAGCATGAAACGTGCGTATAAATGATCGCTACATTTAGTTTGATTGATGTGACACTTGGCCTACCTGCGCAAACGGTCAGCGGTGGCTACCTTGCCTCAGCGGTGCATGTTTATGGCGCCCAACACCTGATTTAGCATGAAATCTCCATTTTTGTGCATATATGCGAATGTGCAATCAGAGTGAGTAAATTATGCACCTAGGTGATGACATTGAGGGTGCATTTAATTTTAATGCGTTTCTATAACGCTCGTAAGATTATGCACTTAATTCATACCATACTAACATCTAGCAGAATGGTATACTTTTGAAATGCCAATTATTCAAGCTGATTGAAACAAATGAGGTAGTTTATGTGTATCTAAGGAACAATTAGAATAAATTATGATTTAATGTATCAAATACTTAGCACTGTTTATTTTGTTCGCAGTATTTCTGAAACGCACCTCTTGACTCAGATTTAAGAGGATTAAATAGTGAAATACTAACAGTGATAAAATAAAATAATTTCATCATTTCATCATAAAACAATTTCATTCAACTCTTGAGAAACGAACAGAAATGGTTAAATAATCGATGGCAAATGTGTTGTGGAATCGAATTAAGCCACGACAAATTTTCTCTTAATTTTTAAAACAAGACCTCTATTCGTTATCATATTTAAAATAATACACTAGAACCCTAATTCACCCGAATTTGATTAACGAATGAATCCTACATGGTTCAGTAAACGGAATATTGGGAATGGAATATTGGGAATATTGGGTACATTACTGAATTGTTTCATTTTTATAGAATCCAGTGATTTTTTTCAGAGTTAGATGCCTAACATACTAAAAAACTCTGGAAAAAAAGAAATCGGTGAATACGCGCGTAGCTGGTGACTTGACGCTTAAGTGCTGTATGTACTCGTGGTACTATATGTATTTATAGGTCTTTGAATGTAGGCATTAAGATTAACCAATGTAAAGATTATCGGTTCCATATTCGTTGTATTACATTCAATCAATGTGATCAATGCCGAATTAAGAGGATGTTCTTGTTCAACCAATAACTACATGGAGCATAAGCGTTTAGATCTCCTGCGGTAACCAAGTGCATTAACGAAATTCTTGTACTCGATCCATGCTCAATAGCATGAAAAACCACAACTATAAACAGCATTGAACATGTTATACAAGCTGATTGCACGTGAAGATATTAAGACCTGTTCTCAATGAAGTTCTTGGATGACGCTGAACATCCGTAGAACATATCAAAATAGAAAAGTAAGCAGTATAAACCAGGAAATATCAAAATAGCCCTCAATTAAAATATATCTAATCGTGAATTGAAATTTCGTAAGATAGCTGAGGCCGTAAACATATCAGAAGGCAGTGTGTTTACAATTATGCATGAGAGAGCTCTTTCATAGTGGGTCGATAAAAAAACAACAACGTGTTGGTGATTCAGAGCGGTTTTGTTTAAAATAAATACATTAGGTTTTCTGCGTCGATATGTAACAATGGATGAAATATGGATCCATTACGTCACTTCGGGCTCGACACAATCATGATCTGAGTGGGCTGCAGTGAACCATGTACAAAGCTGGTAAGGTTATGGGTTCAGTACTTTGGGATGCACATGGTATAATCTTCATCGTCTATCTTGTGAAAGGAAAAACTATTCTTAGCGAATACTGACTAATGACTTTTCACTGATTTAAAAAAAATGCTTGTTGGTTAAAATTTTCTTCCAAATGGAAAAGCGATTGTAGAATGTCTAACCTATTTTGAGACAAAAGACAAATTCTTCTATAAGTACGGCATCGAGAAGTTAGAGAAGCGCTTAAATGATTGTATCGCTCTTGAAAAAGATAACATTGATTAAAAACCCGATCAGATGGTAATAACAGTATTATAATAACTGGAGTATTTTATTTCAGAAATATTTTGTAACAAATTTTGAAATATTTTTGGCTGGTAAGCTGTTAAACTAACAAAAATCATAACAAAAAAGACTCTAGCGGGAACAAACCGTAACAGATTTTGAAACGTTTGTGTCACAATTATGTTTGAATTTGATATAACTACAGAAGTCCGAAAGCAGAAATTTATAACAATAGTTGTAATAAATTAGATAACAAATTTAACACAGAAAAACTAAATCATTTTTTTCTTAAATGAATAATTTATTTAGTGATTTGGTTTCTAGTTTTAGTTTTTTGAAATTCTGATCATTATATTTCTATATAAAGCAACGGAAGAACTCATTTTTCCAATTGATGAACGTTATCTTGAATCTTGTAAAAACGAAAATAAAACATCATAACTGATTTTGTTATCATATTGTTATCATAAGTTTTAACTTTCAACTGTTTTCATTAGTTAAAATCTCAAAATAACACAAATTGTTATACATATCAACTAAAAAAAATAAATGGAACAAGATTGACCCAATAGACCTGGTCATATATTCCTATTATTAGTTTTGACTTATTCTTTTGATGTTAAGGGGGTCGATTTGGCAATTTTCTCGAATACATGTATTGTAGATTGAATTTACAATACAAAGTGCTGTTGTGTTCCAAACTTTAACTCGAAACCAAGTCTTTAAAATTTGTGGGAAAGATTTAAAAAAATCTACCAAACAGATCGAATCGAAATATTTACAGACTCATTTGTAGATATAACTGAAGGCGTAGCATATTTTCGAAATCTGTTTTTTCTTTCTCATAAAGAAAGGCTTATTACTCAAATATAGTAAATAAATTCCTCTATTTTACAAGTCTAGCAAGTTGATAACCACACAAACTCACATCAGTTATACCGGTCTCCAGACACCGGTTCCGGAAGGAAACATATATATATATATATATATATATATATATATATATATATATATATATATATATATATATATATATATATATATATATATATATATATATATATATATATATATATATATATATATATATATATATATATATATATATATATATATATATATATATATATATATATATATATATATATATATATATATATATATATATATATATATATATATATATATATATATATATATATATATATATATATATATATATATATATATATATATATATATATATATATATATATATATATATATATATATATATATATATATATATATATATATATATATATATATGTTTCCTTCCGGAACCGGTGTCTGGAGACCGGTATAACTGATGTGAGTTTGTGTGGTTATCAACTTGCTAGACTTGTAAAATAGAGGAATTTATTTACTATATTTGAGTAATAAGCCTTTCTTTATGAGAAAGAAAAAACAGATTTCGAAAATATGCTACGCCTTCAGTTATATCTACAAATGAGTCTGTAAATATTTCGATTCGATCTGTTTGGTAGATTTTTTTAAATCTTTCCCACAAATTTTAAAGACTTGGTTTCGAGTTAAAGTTTGGAACACAACAGCACTTTGTATTGTAAATTCAATCTACAATACATGTATTCGAGAAAATTGCCAAATCGACCCCCTTAACATCAAAAGAATAAGTCAAAACTAATAATAGGAATATATGACCAGGTCTATTGGGTCAATCTTGTTCCATTTATTTTTTTTAGTTGATATGTATAACAATTTGTGTTATTTTGAGATATATATATATATATATATATATATATATATATATATATATATATATATATATATATATATATATATATATATATATATATATATATATATATATATATATATATATATATATACATAAGTCGGATCCGGATGGAATTCAACAGTTTTATGAGACTATGATACCTTTCATTTGAATCTAAATTTGTAAGAATCGGTTCAGCCGTCTCTGGGAAAAGTGAGTGCACTTATTTTAATTTTATTTGCACATATGACCCTGTAAATCCGGATCCGGAAGTAGGATTCGAATAAAATTCAAGAACTTTGTGTGGGGTTACAAGACCCTTTCATGAGAATCGGTTCAGCCATCTCCGAGAAAAGTGAGTGCAAAAAAATGTTACATACACACACCGGGCCTCGGTTCAATCTTCTTGAGTAGATTCGAATGAAAGGCCTATACAAAATTTCTGAATTTTCGGATCTGATTTACGGTTCCGGATTTATAGTGTGATAAGGGTTTGAAATGTCAAGCCGTCGTCAATACTGCTCCATGTCATGTAAGTTCATGCTACTGTCATGTAAGTTCCTTAAGTACCGGAAATAGTGGTCCAAAACCTCCAAAACGGAGCTCACGCATTTTTCTTCGAGATGACTCAACCAATTTGCACAAACAAAAGTCCCAAATAAAAGGTAATCCGGAACTACAGGAAGAGGTGTGTTTTAAATTTCAAACCGTCATTTGGACCGATGCTGCAAAAATTTAAAAAAAAAATCTTTTTATTTTGACTCTAAACTATTTCGATTTTAATGCTATGCTATTTCACGCCCGAACAAACTTTTGTTTCAATTCTATGAGCAGTTTTTACAAAAACATGTTGCTTGTTAGGCGAATAAAAACAATTTTTTTTACTGCATACGTCTTATCGGAAAACGGCATGAAAATGATTAGTTTTACTGAAACATACTACCATTTCTTTATTTTGAAAATGCTGTAAAATTTTATTTGTTTACGAGGATGTTCAATACTGTTCAACTGATTAACGAAGTCCACTGAAATAAATAGTTTGGATTTTAGATTGCTTTTCAATAAACCCATTTTGCGAACCTTTTTCAACGCAAATAATAGCACACATAGTCATAGTGTATGCCATTATTTCAAATTAAGATACACAATCACTGCTACTAAAGCGATTATGTAACATTAGGTTTCCTTTAGTTTTTGTTGAGCAATGGAACCCGCATCAATAGTCAAGCTACCGTCAACGAGCTGTGTAATTTGCATTGCAATCATGCTCAAGGGACTGTCTTGACTTAGCCTGGCTTGGGCCGACTTGACGATCTGGCGAGGCGGACAAAAGCCTACATTTGCTAACCTTTTTCTATCGAGTCTCAAGAAAGCGTGACGAAAAGTGTCAATTAATGGTTAAACGCGTCAATATTTCATGTTCAAACACGGCAATAATTGCGACTATATATCTGTTTTCCAGCAAAAAGACACGATTCAATTAGTTTCCCTGCGAATAATGGCTCTCCGCTTTTGTAATGAGTTAGGACGGATCAGATAGACATCAAATGCAAACGGCAGCCTAAACTGGAGTTGTACGATTTCATGGCCAAAATTAATTTACGACTTTGTAACGGTCATCTATCATTTTGGAGGTAAGCGAACGTTGAGTTTTGCTGTTACACTGTAGAGCAAAAAGGTCAGGACACTAGTTATCTGACTTACAACGTCATAATTGCTTGGAAAAAGCCAGTGACAAGCTATCTGACTGAATATTTTGTATGATGATCATAGCCACCATAAGATAATAAACTAATCGCTGAGCGAAGCCAATCAGAATATTAGTAACGTTTAAGAAATCTTACATAACGAGAAATTAAGATCTCCGTTGTCTCGATTTGGAATTTTTCGTCGCTGTGTTTTAAGGCTAACCGCCGACGGCGAGTCTATCCACCAAGGAGTTAATTAAGCCTAAGGTCATGTACAGCAATTATCTACTAGGAGCGCAGATTGATGTATTTATCATTGAACACAGAGCACGGTAATAACTGCGATGATGAATATCGGCTGATATTGGTCATGACAAGGTGTTGCAAAATAAATGAAAATCATTATGAGGATTTGAAAAATGAATCATACCTGATATGTTGGCGAAAGATGTCCGCCGAGTTTGGCTTGCGATCGGCAAATTGGTCGTGGCGATCCGAGTGGACTCAACAGCGTCGTGGTGCTATCGATGCCAGTGTCGTAACCGTGCATATTTCTGCTTAGATAGCCACCGTGCCGGGATATAATGTCTGAAATTTAAGAAAACAGTTGAATTAACAATGTGATTGAAATGTATTAATTATTTGTAATCTTATGCTAATTTATTATCCGAAATTTTAGAAGATACGGGGTACATAGTTTGAATGATTACATATGTGGTCATGGACAGCTTATCAATCATTTGAATATAGAATTTAATTAGAATCTATTATGTAGTAGCTGTCCCAAAATTCATATCTAGGCACACATTATTTCTATCAAACATGAAATCACCCGAGCTCGAACAACATTCAGACTGCAAAATTATCAAAGGACTCAAGTGATTCGCATTTCACTTCAAATTTATTACATTTATTAATTGAACTCAGTACTTTGAGTTAATCTAATAGAGCACAAGCACGCTTTCATTTCGTTTTACTTAAATTATTTGAATAACCGATGGATTCGCAGCAAATGACTAATGTCAAAATCATCGAACGGTATGTGGAAATGTTCATTGAAATTATTTTTATTTTTGTTATGTTCTCCTAAAATATTATTATTATTTTCAATTTTATCGGCTAACTTTCTTTGGAAGTCTATATTTCTGTGGGACATGTTCAAATTCTAGTGTTGTTCTACAACGAAAGGAAAAACGGTAAGAACTTGACATCTTTGTGGTCCCAAACGACCTTAAACGCATTTAAATTAAACAAGATCGTAACAATGTAATTCAATAATAACTACACGTTTTTGCTGAAAAGAATTCGTAGAACATGTACTCACAGCTATTTATCAGCTTCAGCGCTTAATGCTTAATATTCTGACTGGTGCAATTTTGTTTTTTGGATATTACGCAATAAACTTTTAAAATGTTGATGACAGTCTATATGCATCATTTTCCAAAAGCCCACCATGTTATTTTTGAGGTAATTTTAAATTAATCGTGCTTGGAAATAATCATTAAAAACCAATTTCACTTTCCTTGTCACCATTCGATTCTATTGTCCACTGTCACGTCACTGCACTTTCACTAAGGTGTAATAATTACAATACAGATTCCGATTTCGAACTGCTTTTTTGTAGTCTTCATCATTGTATCCGTTTTATAAGTTTGTTGAAATGAACTAATAAATACTGCAAAAGTAATTTAAATAGCGTATTCGTATTGTGAAAGTATAGTGGCGTGGCAGTGGAAATTAGAATTTTATAGCGATAAACAAAGTGAAATGCGATTCGAGTGAAATTGATTGAAAATGCTACTAACATGCCAACGTAAGAAAATGAATTACTAAGTAGAATCATACGCTTCTCAAAAATGTTTGATGAAAAATTCGTGCAGTTTTCAGTTTTTGTCAAACTTAAAAATGCCCTAAAAAGAAAATTAGATTATGAAAAAAATCGTTTGATAATTATTTGCTTTTAACGATTCGTCTTATTAAGGCATAGAGTCGTATTGAGCTAGTTTTATATTTGATCAGTATCTAACGAGGAAAACAGATCTGATCGCATAAATGATATGCGAATGCAACTGTGTGATGAAAACCGCAAAAAAGCTACCGCAGAGACGGGACTCGAACCCGTAGTTAGGTCTTATCCGGGGAAATCGTTTTGCCAACTAAGCTACCCTGTATGTGAATGACACGAAAAACAAACAGACTAATTGAGCGCTGAAACAACAGGCAGAGGGGTTGCAACAGAGAAATGATTACGCCGTGGTGCCCGAGCACAGCTGAACATGCTTGGTTCTTTTGTTCAATTAAACTGTTTCTTCGTGTGTTTCACATGCAGGATAGTTTAATTGACAAAACAATTTACCCGGATAGGAGCTAGTTACGTGTTTGAGTCCCGTCTCTGCGGTGGCTTTTTCGTGGTTTTCATTACATGCATAGTTGTATTCGAATGTCATTTTTTCCTCGAAAGATGCTGATCAAATTTATTTGCTTTAGATTTTTATTCACTATTTTTAGAAAAATGCAAACTGTAAAATGTACTGTTTTTTTCAAAGTCGATGTACTGTGTTTTCTTGATTTTTACCCCAAATGCACTGTTTTTTGTCAAAAAAAAATAGACGAGCCTTAGGCATGCACAATAAGATTTGATTCCGTTATTCGGTAATATTTTTGACGAAAACTTTCGATAATCAATAGAAATTACCGATATTTCAGTACATGAATTTCATTTTACAACAATTATGCAAATTTTCACCGGACGATCAGTTTTGCGCAAGTTTTCATTAGAGAATTCTGTAAATAGATATACAATTCATGGAGTAACTCTGAATAGTCGCCGAGTACGGTAAAAACCATACCGTCCGGCAGGCACGGCAAAATTTATTAATTTCGCTAATTTACTCGCTCCTCCGTGCACTTTTGCTGATCACAACAGAAATGATTTCCTGCATCATTCATTTCCGAATTTACAAGAAGAAGCTTTTACATCAACAAATACACGTTTTCATATATAATGTGAACGTTTATTGTGAAGATTTTTTCAGGAAATAGAGCAAAGCAGTAACACAATTAGGTATTTCAAAAATGCGCTCATTGAACATATTGGACGTCACATTCCAAAAACCTCCCCCCCTTCCCCCTGTCACAAAAGGTCACGTTTTATGAAACACCCCCGTCCCCCTTACGGCGTGACGTCTTTTATGGACAGCCCCTAACCGAATACTGTAAATACTGATTGTTGTGAAAACTAACTGTCAAACAGTTATTGAAATTTTCAGTAAGTGCCTTTATTAACCAAACGGAAAAAAATATCTTGGAGGGTTCGTCGAATAGAACGAGGTACGCTATTCAAAGCTTTTTTTACTTATAGGCAAATAATAATTTCAAATCACCATGTCCACTTGCTGCCAATACATTTCGTTCGAGAGTAATTTCTGGTGGGCATGACGGATTGTGCGATGTTCCAAAAAGTGCTCGTAATGCCGATCAACCGGGAAATGAAGTTACATTTTTTCAGACATTTTTTATATTTTTTCGTGGATATATAGTCACGGTGCAAGTCACGACTGGTTCGAATTTCCTTCACTCGTTTCTAAGAAAAATATTCAAATCCGAAAAACCTAATCGTAAGCTTGAAAAGTATGTTGTTTTATGAAATCCCTAAATCCATTCAAGTTCAAAATTTTAACCAAAAGTTAACAAAGACAAAATATTACCGAAGCATTGAATCTATCATTTGGTTTACAGTTGACGGTAGTTGTTTGACAATTCAGCAATAACCGAACGAGCGGTAATCAATTTTATTGCCGAACTCATTACCGAACGTTCAGCGTTAGGTAAAAAATTCCCGAATTCTGCGAAATTTTCTAAGTGTGTGCATTGAATGAAAAAAATCCAATTCCATACAAAATAATTTTATAATTTTTCCCCATTTTCCGAATGGATTTGTCATATAAATTATATGGGGAATTCAAGGTAAACTGAAACTTTGTTTTATGTAGATAATTGATATAATTGATAGTTCTAATAGATTTTGTAGGTCAACTATAGTTAAATATCCTAACTTCATCTCAGTGTTAAATAAGGTTGTAGAAACCAAACGGTATACTGTTCACATCTAGTTTATAAAAAGTTGCTAAACGTAAGTCAATAGAGAATTTGAATTCAAGAATCTAAAATTATTATTCGTGTATAACCAGGAATTGAAAATAATTTTAACCTAATGTTTATAACCAGGAATTTTAAATATTTTAACTTCGAACGAATAGCTGATGTATTATTGATTCGGAAAAACAACAATGGCCTTTCCGACACATTGAGCCTCCTTTGAGACACTCATGCCGGCTTCAGTCCACTGTCGGATAATCATTCTGTTCTCTGGTGTATAATAATGTATCCAACTAAACATGTAGTCGAAGTGCGCTTGCGTTCGTCTTTTTATGTATGTGCGAGATTTTATGCATTATCACAGGCCCGTACCCAGGATTTCATTTCGGGAGGGGCCCAAAGATAAAAAAATAATGTTACTGAAGATTGCTTATGTACCTAATTCTCGGTGTGCCCTTTATGGGTGTTTTTAACAGACATTTTAAACTTTTACACTGGAACTGTTATTGTGTTACGTTTCTTTGCGTTTACTGGCTTGTTATTTCTACAACACATGTCTTAGACCTTTTAAATAATTATATCTCTGTTTTTCACCCTGGGGGTGTTTCCCGCGGACCCACACGGACCGAAGGATGCGGCCAACATGGATATTCGCCATTTGGAAGACCCTCACCCAATATTCAATTCACCTCGCCTGCTGAAAGCTGAATTGTCGAGAGTCCGCTACCCCGATACTACATTACATAATGATACTGTTCTAGTTTTAAGTTAGTCGTAATTAAGATTAGTAAATACCCTTGGCATCTTAGAGCTTAAGCAGTGTGCCTTAATATTATAATATATTATTGAATAAAAAAAAAATGTCTGTTTTTGATTTCGGGAGGGGCCCGGGCCCCTTGGGCCCCCTCCTCTGGGTACGTGACTGCATTATCATTATTGTCGTTTATGTTTTCCCGGTTTTATGTAGTTCCATTTCATGTAGTTTTGACACTATCAGGGGTAGTGAAGCTTCGACCATCACGAAACTCTTAAAACCATTATTTCATGGTGTAATATGCAGGATCAACAGCTTCATAACATTCACCAATCTTTTTTTTATTTCTATAGTTATTATTATTAATGTTTTTTTTATCTACCCCGATTTGAACCATAATTGGTCATTCGCCGGGGAAGTATTTCTATAGTATTTTTTATGTTTCGATTATAGAGGTTTTAACCTTAAGCTCATTCGCTTCTTCGGGCCAGAAAAACTTTCCGAATCTATGTGAGGGGTAAGGAATCGAACCCAGGCGAGTTGCGTGAAAAGTATCGATTTACCCATCATGCTATACCCGTCCCCCTAAAGTATTTTGAAGAATACCACATTATCATATATGAGAATGTGAGTGATATGGGAAAGGCGTCATTACATCACTAAGTGAACGAAAACGAGAAATATTTCCAATTCCAGCTGGTATCAAATATTACTCATCGATAATAAAAATTGACGATTCAAAACCTGACAACGAATATTCAAGGATGTCAAATCCAAATGGAAAAATGTGCAGTTATAAAATATTATCTGAGAACTATAAGCCTTGGAAAGTGATGTGATGTTCAACGTATTTTTGTTGAGCACAAATAATTTCAAGAAAAATTCTGACAACTCCTATACTAAACAGTAAAATTTTAGGACGGATTCAAGTCACTCGAAGCTGACTACCTTGGATGCTCATTCAAATCAAACCAAATGCACCACACATCGGTGGGACGACAGCTCATAAGTTAATAAATCAACAATAAGGCAATATAAATTAGAACGGACACACGAATGCATAAATTAGTGGCTTTGATATTATTTATTGGACACTGAACGAGATGCATATTATTCGAAAAGCTTTCTACTGGGTGGTGACTTAAATACACATGTGCGAAATGCAGAAGCGGATTCCTTTTACAAATGCAATTTCGTTGCGGCAGATTTTTTTATCCGATTAATGTCCTCTGACGGAGCCATTGATCTTTCCTCAGTTTCCCCTTCCGCGGACCGTAGAAGTGAACGTGATGATGCAAAAATTGTGACCCTGTTTCACGTGATTCTACGGGTAGCTTTGAACGCAGCTTTAATCTTGTTTTTGTTTTTTTCTAGATCCTTCGTCTGTCGTTCATCAAGTAAAATAGGTTTTGTTGGGTGATTTTTTTCTTTAATTAAACGTTCACCCTTATTCTTGCGTTACTCCAACAGGCGCAACTCTTGGCCCCTAAATGGAAATTGAGCACATAAAAACGTGTGATATGTTATTGAATTAATGTGAAGGATTAAGTTAATGGATATGGAACGGTCAATTGCGGGTCGAGTTTAGGAGTGCGCGAATTTAATGCTTCATGCTGATTCGATCCGCACATTGTGCAACTTGATGCCGGCTGATGGAAATGTTACTGATTCAATCCAACGACAAGGGCAAATTTCAAATGATTTATTACACACAAAAAATGGGAGTTAGTTTAAACTAGTCAAAATATGACTCCATTTTTATTGTATGTATGTTGCACTGCATGGAATCTACGAGAACTAATAAGTAAAACAAAGTGTTACGTCCATTTTGTAGAAGATTTACCATTCTTATCGTACAGCTTGGCTAGTGACTATTGATAAAAAGAATCCGACTAGGCCAAGCCGCGTACATACGAAAACTGACTTGTAAGCTAAGTGTGTGATTAATTCTGAAATTGAGTAATTAATTGTTACTCGATTACTAGTTTTTAATCGGCGATGCCAGGGCTTTCTGTTTTTAAGTGCTCGATACAACCGAGTTTTAAATGTATTGAATTTCCGTTCTCGCTATGAATGTATTAGAGATTGTAAGATGGTAAGCATTTTTTCAAACCCGAACCAGACCCGTACCCGTTCGAAAATAAAATACTTTTACCCGTAACCGACTCGAACCCCAGACTAATTTTTCTTTCAAACAAGAACTCGATCCGTACCAGATAAAAATATAAAAATCTTTATCGACAAATACCCATGTATGTGTGTCAACATTTCTATAATTGAAACAAAATAATAGTACACTTCAAAGAGGAACTGAGAAAAAATTGGTCTATTTATGTGCAATGGGCAAAAAGTGGACACGCTTAGAAAAAGTTACTCAAAGTTTGAGTACTAGTTACTCATTTTCAAATGATACATGGAAACGTCAAAAATTGAGTAGTTATCATCAATGATATTGAGTAACTCCTACTCTAAATTTGAGTTTAACGCAAGAACTCGTTTTTTTGTTACTATTCGCAAGATCAGTCTAAAAGTTGTAATAACCATTTGTAGTAACAGGTTGTATTTTTTGTTAGTGAGATCGCGTATTTCGAGGGTGAGTCGTTATGAGGAAAAAGTGTATGATTGATGCCTGAGCATAACTGACATGTATGTTAATTTGCGATTGACACACTACTCCAAGCGACCACCACTTGATATAGTATTGAGTTCAATTACTTAATATTTTAATACAATACACTCAGAAAAGGAGCAATTTTTTTGCAAATTTGGTAAATGTAAAATAAAATTTCACTCAAAATTTGAGTGATAGTTACTCTATTTTTGGTACATGTACAAATAAAGTATCACTCAGTAAATGAGTAGATTTTACCCAAATATCGTTTCCAGTGGAAGAACTCAAATTTGAGTAACTTCGGAGTTACTCTAAATTAGAGTTGTTCCACTTTTTCTGTAGATGAGTGAGATCTTACTCATTTTTGAGTAACTATTTTTAAGCGTGGAAGCCAATCTTGAATGCTGCCATAATTTCGTGTTCACTTTAACTATAAGATCAATGTCGCTTTTTCAATATCGACCAATATGACATCTGTCAACATTCTCTTTAAAGAGGAATTCTTAACAATTCGGCACTCGCTGAGCGTTGCTCATAACAGTAATCAAAAAGTGTATGTTTTCTCTTTCATCAGGTGTTTAAATGTATGCAATGCAATGATTCGCTTGTAGTCCTTGTTGAACAGGTGATTTGTTGGTCGTTATTAATAAAACGCGAAAAACATAAAGCTAGCCAAACAAAACGAAAATTAAAAATTTGAAAATAAAATCGCGAAGTGAAAACTTTATTGTCTTTAGGTAACGTTTATGAGAATTATTACTTTTTGCATACCATTTTTTCAATAAAAACCCTTCTCAATCCATCTAACAGTATGACAATGCCTTTCTCTTGATATTTAAATAGTCTCATTAAAATATTTATAAGCTTATAACGTCGGCAATTTGTATTGTGAGCCTAGCAAATAATCTAATCATTGCTTTAAAACACGTCTAAGACTTTCGAAATCTATTCAGGCATCTTCGAGAAATATTGATTTTTGGACTTGATTAATGACGTAATAGTAGCTTCCAAACGAAAAAATTATCAGTGTGTTATCGGTTACGTCACTTATGTCATTATATCTCCGGAACCAGAAATGACAGCAATTTGATTTTCAAACTAGTGGAAATCGGCTCAGCCAGCTCCGAGAAAATTGAGTGGTAAGAAAATCTTTTAAAGGTGGACACATACATTTTCTGATCTCGTCGAGCTGAGTCGAAACGTGTATTACACTATGCTTCTCCGGAGCTCCGATCAAATGTCGGTTTCTCCGGCAATTTTACATCTTTTCTGTGGATAAAGGCAAAACTCAATGTTATCTTTCAACAAAATGCCATTGATCGATAACCTAACACACAAGCATATCTAGTAATACTCCATTATAACGAGACACCTCTTGTTGCTTGTCGAAGCCGAAGGTTGAAATTCTGCAAAGGGATTGTAGTACAAAGGTTTTACCTTGCTTTGTGTAGTGGAAATACTTCAGCGTGTGACCAAAAATAGAGAAGCGAGAATCGCGCCTGGCAAGTCGATGATAACTTGATTGATGCATGGTGAATTTACCAGATTCAAGGATTCACGAACCAAAATCGACAGCACAAGTCGTTTACAACAGGGCAGGCTCATTATCACGGATTATGGTAGGTGATCAGAATACATAAAATGCAATTATGCGTTCGGGATTGGTAGGAGTCCTATTGATAATCATGTAGATAAATAAAAAAACACCATTTAGCTGACCGATCGCTGAAATTACGTTTTCAGGTGGTAACAACGAACCGACGACAGTTGGTATGTACGAGAAAACACGTTCTACTGTCTGGTGCGACATGCAATAATGAGCAATCACTTTTAAAAGTATGCCAGCGAGCCAATCTGTCTGGCAAGTCAATCACAGTCTGTAATGGTATAGTAGTCTTATAACGAAGTAATGCAATAGAAATGCACTGGGAGACATTTGGAAGTAAATATCGCATGTTGTGAATAATTTCTATTTGATTTTTATAACTAAACAAATAATTTATATTGTGTTTTGAAATAGAAGAGTTATTTTGAGAATAAACATTTTTTGAACTTGAATGAGATTTATGTTAAGAATTTGTGCGTTGGATTCCACAGTTAATCATATACATCGTCTGCATCATGTCCAGACGTAGCAGCAGGTTCTACAGCAAATTGTGTTGAAATAGAAAGTCAAATTACACAAAAATGTAAAACTAAGGCTTTGCTCAAGTAGGGTTCCCCTGGTTGTTTGGAGCATCAGAATAAAAAAGCGAATTTTTGAAACAATCTGAATATTGAATTGAATTAGGTGCATTAAAATATTAATCGTGGGTACTACATATTACAAGTGTTCCAATTAATTTAATTCGTCATACATTAAATACATACCGTGATCGATATCCTGCTGGGCGGTCTTGTGGCAAATCGGGCAGATTTCATTCCGGAACATGCAGGAGTAACATCGTTCGTGTCCGCAAGTGTCTATAAGCTTTCTTTTTTTACCCTTATCGAAGGGCATCTGACAGCTAGGACAGAGCGCACCACCAGTTTCGTTCTCTAAAATTTTACGAATCGCCGCCAAATCTGTGGAAAAGTGAAAAATATGATCATCTTAGGAATTTATGCTTATCATTAATATCACAAAAGTTTTGAATATACCACCAAAAATATTTGCATGTGAAATACATGAATTTATATAAATGTAACTAAAACAAGTTATTAACTATATAATAATAATAGTTATGCAATTATTAGTTAATTCATTGATTCATACTTGCAACGGTTTTAAACAAAGGCATGGGAAAGGTACACACGTTATACATTATATATATATATATATATATATATATATATATATATATATATATATATATATATATATATATATATATATATATATATATATATATATATATATATATATATATATTCTTGAATATATTCAAATGAAATGACCATTTCGTTTTTCGTTGGTTGTAGTTGAAGACAGTTACAATCGATTTGGTTATAAAAATTTGAGTTCGAATAACAGATCGGATGAAAAGTTCGTATCGTTTCTATGAGAGGGCGTCACTAGAATTAAATCCATACCATTTTCAGTTAGTACCAACCTTCAAAAGATACGTGTATAAATTTGACAGCTGTCTGATTATTAGTTTGTGAGATATTGCATTTTGAGTGTAGCTACTTTTGTTATTGTGAAGAAAATGGAAAAAAAGGAATTTCGTGTGTTGATGAAACACTACTTTTTGAAAAAAAGTGACGCCGATACCAAAAAATGGCTTGATGAGTGTTATCCAGACTCTGCACCGGGCGAAGCCACAATTCGTAAGTGGTTTGCAAAATTTCGTACTGGTCATATGAACACCGAAGACGATGAACGCAGTGGACGTCCAAAAGAGGCTGTTACCGATGAAAACGTGAAAAAAAATCCACAAAATGATTTTCAATGACCGTAAAGTGAAGTTGATCGAGATAGCTGACATCCTAAAGATATCAAAGGAACGTGTTGGACATATTATTCACGAATATTTGGATATGAGAAAGCTTTGTGCAAAATGGGTGCCGCGTGAGCTCACAATCGATCAAAAACAACAACGAAAAACCATGCTGAAATTGAACGAATTGGGCCTCATCCACCGTATTCTCCAGATTTGGCCCTCAGTGACTTTTTCCTGTTCTCAGACCTCAAGAGAATGCTCGCTGGTAAAAAATTTAGAAGCAATGAAGAGGTAATCGCTGAAACTGAGGCCTATTTTGAGGCAAAGGACAAATCGTACTACAAAAATGGTATCAAAAAGTTGGAAGATCGCTATAATCGCTGTATCGCCTCTGATGGCAATTATATTGAATAATAAAAACGAATTTTGGCAAAAAATGTGTGTTTCTATTAAACGATACGAACTTTTCAGCCGAACTGTTATAATGCAGAGTTTCCAATATAAAGTTCAACGCTTTACAGTCAAATAATTATGTTGCCAAAACAGGATCCGTACTAAAAACAAATCGAGCAAAAATACTACGCTGAAAAGCAAAGCAAAGTCCTGGCATTACATTCCTTTTGTGTACTATGGATCCTACTGACACTAAGAATCGCGCTGAAGAGCACTATATTCTATTTGTCAATCACTCAGGAACGATTGTAAAAAAAAATTGTGTCTAATTTTCATTCCAAGCGTCATTTCATCGTGCTTCGTTCAAAACCCTTACTATTGGGATATGACGGAAAATCGAATACACAAAAATATCTCCATAAACAGTTGACGGATTCTTACAATCTATGGTTTCTTAGATTGGTATTACAATAAGGTATCTAAACTTGAAACTATATTTACTTTTAAAGGTCAATTGTGACAGATATTATCAAAAAACTGCTAATTATGACATAGAAGTTTGTTTAACTCGGAAGGTATTCATCAGATTCAAAATCGAAAACCATTCTTAATCCACCTAGTGGTGTGATAATGCCTATCTTTTCTTCCATAACAGTCACATGAAAATATATTTCATACTTTTATTAAATGATTTCGGATACTAATTGATTCAGATTGATTCGAGTAGTTCACAAAAGCATGCTTCAGTGTTTATGTCACACAGTCAGCTTCATTTTTTCCAAACTAGTGCTTGACATTTGCGTTGCCTATTTGTATGAGAACAGTGATGCTAATCTAAAAAAACCCTCCTCAGTCCACTTAGTGGAATTTTCATATATCTTGAAAAATCACCACAGGGGGGAGTATATGAAATTTTCGAAAAAAAATTTTTGATGCCAAAAGGCTTAGAATTGCATGAAACGTCGAGATTTAGTGTTATCTCGAAAAAAAATTTTTTTTTTTAAATCGACTTATTGGGAAAAAAAATATCAAAAGTCCCAGAAAGTTGATTTTTTCAAAAAAAAATTTTTTGAGATGACACAAAATTCGAAATATAATAAATAAACAATAAATATAAACAATAAACAATAAACAAAAAAAAATTTCGATTTTGGAAATTTCATTGTGCTGTTTCAAGATCGAAAATTTTAAAATCTTAATCGCCGAGCAGCACCCCTTACGCATGTCCGATTTAGCTCAAATTTTGCATGAGGAAAGCTCTAGCGCTTTAGGTAATTAGAGGTGATCCCAAAATATTGGCACCCTTATATATATATATATATATATATATATATATATATATATATATATATATATATATATATATATATATATATATATATATATATATATATATATATATATATATATATATATATATATATATATATATATATATATATATATAGCTATATATATATATAGCTTTCAAACGAGCCTAAGTTTGTTAAAATCGGTTCAGCTATCTCTGAGAATATTGAGCGCGTCAAAATACACACACACACACATGCATCCACACACACAGACATTTTCCGATCTCGTCGAACTGAGTCGAATGGTATATAACACTATGAGTTTCCGAGGCTTTCCACCTCTGAGAAAATCGAGCGCGTAAAAATACAACGCTTTTTATCGGTTACGTCACTTATACAATCATATCTCCGGAACCAAAAGCCACAGCCATTTGATCTTCTAACGTGATCAATGTTCCGACAGTAGCTTTCTAGCGAGCCCAAGTTTGTAAAAATCGGTTTAGCCATCTCTGAGAATATTGAGCGCGTCAAAATACACACACACACACACACACACATGCATCCACACACACAGACATTCTCCGATCTCGTCGAACTGAGTCGAATGGTATATAACACTATGGGTTTCCGAGGCTCCGTTAGAAAGTCGGTTCTTCCAGCAATTCTAATACCTTTCTATAGAGAATGGCAAAAATGGCGTACATACTGCCAGTAAAATCTTTTATTTGCAACTAAGTTGGTCAAAATCGATCTTTCCATCTCCGGGATTCACGCCATTTCATTTTTCACACATACACACACATACACAGACATTTGCCCAATTCGTCGAGCTGAATTGATAGGTATATGTTACTCGGCTCTGCGGCCCTGGGAAAAGTATTCCAAAGTTCTATACCTATTTTTTATATTTATTAAAAATGGTAAAAGTTAACGATATTTATTTTCATAAAAAAATAAATAAATAAAAATAAATAAATATAAATATGATGAGTCGAAGACGAAACGTAAAAACTAGAAATAAGTCATGTGCACTTTGCACAAAACGGC
The DNA here is from genome assembly GCF_030247185.1 of Malaya genurostris. Lineage (NCBI taxonomy): Eukaryota > Metazoa > Arthropoda > Insecta > Diptera > Culicidae > Malaya > Malaya genurostris. Next base: position 118,425,434 of record NC_080571.1, on the reverse strand, counting down.
TACCCACGAGGTACCAAACCCCCAAATGACGAAAATCTGTTAGCGGTCAGTATGCCGTCGAATTTGTTTCGTTCTTTCGGCACGTCAGGTTAGACATAGCGCCTCGGCGCAAATAAGTGTTTTGCAAAATGCATTAACTTTACGTCTGCTCAGCGGATTATGTTGATCCGGGGGTTTTGCATCAGCAGTTCAGCATAATCTGCTGATGCACTGATGAGTCGAAGACGAAACGTAAAAACTAGAAATAAGTCATGTGCACTTTGCACAAAACGGCTACCCACGAGGTACCAAACCCCCAAATGACGGAAATAAATATGATTTTCACATGTTTTCGGTTGTTTGACTTTTACTATTTTTTTTTTTTTTTAAAATAACTATTAATTGGAATATGAGTTAAAATTAAATTATTAAGATTTAAATTGGGTGTTCAGCCACAAGTGGTGACTTTTCAGCCCTATTATATATATGATTTGGCAATGTTGCTCGAATATCAAAAATACAACGAATGTCTATGAACATCGCTCGCTTTCCTTCGCCTTTGTTCGATAATCGTTCTGGTATTCGGACTTGTCCGTATATTCGGGCGCGAACGAAGCCGACGCTGCTTCGTTACTCGCACGAATATCTATTCCTTGCAGTTGTTATTCGCATTGGACATACCCCCGAATGACTTAACGCGAATATCGAACGAATATTCATACAGCGATCATCGCCAAACCTAATTCGCGATGATCGTTCGTGCTGTCTTTGAAACATGCAAATTAAGATGTTTCCCCCCGCACTATTACCATAGTCTTATGTGTATGTGATGAACCATATTCCAGCATTCTCCCATTGCTGCTACGCAACGAGATAGGATGAATTTATTAGATGAAGAATGCTTCGCGAAGAATGGAAACCAACGATCTTCGCCGTGACGCTATTCGAACCAATTCGAAGAATAAAATAAATGAACGAATGACAAACGAATGTATAAAACGAACATGCACGATGTATACCAGCAGCGAAGAATGGATTAGTATATTCGGGTTCTCTACGATTATTGCTTATTCCTTTCGCACCCTTCTCTCTTTCGAGCAGTGAATAGTTCAACGTTGTTCGAGACTGGCATATTCGAAGGCAGTATAATCACAGCGAGGAAGATGAATGAATTAGTTACACGAAGAATATTTGCAACATTGTATGATTTGGTTATTACCATGAGGACATTATTTGCTTCCGCAATTCTGAGATTTTTGTGTAGGGAAAATTCTAAACCTACTTGTATTGTGTAATGGGGAAAAGGAACTTATATACTAACTTACTAACTAATACAGAGATCGAATCGATTCAATTGAAGATTGCATCGATTTTTGTCGGAATTTGCTTATAATATTATGTGACATTACATCTAATGGTTCTATATTTGTGAGTCTGTGTAACTCATTTGTACTAAACCAGGGAGGACGCTTCAGAATCATTTTCAGAATTTTATTCTGAATCCTTTGAAGCGTTTTCTTCCTGGTGGAACAACAGCTTGACCAAATTGGTACCGCATAAAGCATGGCTGGTCTGAAAATTTGTTTATAAATTAACAATTTGTTTTTTAGACAGAGCTTAGAATTTCTGTTTATAAGAGAATACAAACATTTAATATATTTATTACACTTTGCCTGGATTCCTTCAATGTGATCCTTGAAAGTGAGATTTTTGTAATACGTTAAACCTAAGTATTTAGCTTGATCAGACCATGTCAATTCCAAGCCATTCAATTTGAGAATGTGACTATTGTTTGGTTTAAGAAAAGAAGCTCTTGGCTTGTGAGGAAAGATAATTAATTGCGTTTTTGCTGCATTTGGTTTAATTTTCCATTTTGACAGATAATCACTGAAAATATTTAAACTTCTTTGTAGGCGACTGCAGATCACTCTTAGATTTCTACCTGTGGCTAACAGACTTGTGTCGTCACAGAATAGCGATTTCTGACAACCAACGGGTAGATTTGGAAGATCAGAAGTGAAAATATTATACAAGATTGGAGCTACACTCGAACCCTGCGGAACACCGGCTCGTACGGGTAGCAATTCAGATTTACAATTCTGATAGCTAACCTGAAGAGTACGATCAGTTAAATAATTTTGAATCATTTTGATCAAATAAATAGGAAACTGGAAATTAGACATTTTTGCTATTAAACCTTTGTGCCAAACACTGTCGAATGCTTTTTCTATGTCTAGAAGAGCAACTCCAGTGGATAACCCAGAAGATTTATTTGATTTTATCATGTTCGTTACTCTGACAAGTTGATGAGTAGTTGAATGTTCATGACGAAATCCAAACTGCTCTGGTAAAAAAATTGAATTCTCATTTATATGAGTCATCATTCTCAACAAGATAATTTTTTCAAAAAGTTTACTGATAGAAGAAAGTAAGCTAATTGGGCGATAACTTGATGTTTCTGCTGGGTTTTTATCAGGTTTTAGGATAGGAATTACTTTAGCGTTTTTCCATCTTTTTGGGAAGTAAGCTAATGAAAAACACTTGTTGAAAATTTTAACCAGGAGTCTCAAGGCAACATCGGGAAGATTTTTAATAAGAATATTAAAAATTCCATCATTACCAGGAGCCTTCATGTTTTTGAGTTTCCTAATAATTGATTTAATTTCATCAAAATTCGTCTCAATAATGTCATCGTGTGATAACACTTGGGTTGAAATATGATCATACTTCAGTGAGACTTCATTTTCAATAGGACTCACAACGTTTAAATTAAAATTGTGGACACTCTCGAACTGCTGAGCTAGCTTTTGAGCTTTTTCACCATTTGTAAGAAGTATTTGATTTCCTTCCTTGAGAGCAGGAATTGGTTTCTGAGGTTTCTTAAGAACCTTAGAAAGTTTCCAGAAAGGTTTAGAATATGGTTTAATTTGTTCAACTTCTTTAGCGAAATTTTCATTTCGCAAAAGAGTAAATCTATGTTTAATTTCTTTTTGTAAATCCTTAACTATGTTTTTCATAGCAGGATCACGAGAACGTTGATATTGTCGTCGACGAACATTCTTCAACCGAAAGAGCAGTTGAAGATTGTCATCGATGATAGGAGAATTTAATTTAGTTTGAGCTTTGGGAACTGAAAGATTTCTAGTTTCGATAATATAATGATTCAAATTATCAATTGCTGTGTCAATGTCCGCAGAATTTTCTAAAATAGTTTCATGATCCACATGATTTTCAATGTGAGATCTGTAATCCAACCAATTAGCTCTATGATAGTTGAAAATAGAACTAATTGGATTAATTATAGCTTCGTTGGAAAGTCTGAATGTTACAGGAAGATTATCTGAGTCAAAGTCAGCATGAGTAATCGGTTCACTACAAATGTGACTTTGATCTGTTAGAACCAGATCAATTATAGACGGGTTTTTCACGGAAGAGAAACAAGTAGGATTACTGGGATGAAGAACTGTGAAGTAACCAGCTGAGAGTTGATTATGAAGTATTTTACCATTACTGTTATTTTGCCTACAATTCCACTGGACATGCTTAGCATTTAAGTCCCCTATTACGAAAAATTTCGATCGATATCTTGTAAGTTTTTGCAAATCGCCTTTAAAGAAATTTATTTGTTCGCCGGTGCATTGGAATGGCAAATATGCTCCAGCGATGAAATAAATTCCATGAATGGTTTCAACTTCGATTCCCAAGCTTTCAATAACTTTAGTATTGAAAGAAGGTAAAATTCGATGTTTAATTTGCCGTTGGACAAAAATGGCAACTCCACCACCCATTCCAGTAAACCTGTCAAATCGATGAACCACATAATGTGGATTACTTTTCAATTTGACATTTGGTTTAAGAAAAGTTTCTGTCACAATGGCAATATGGATTTTGTGAACTTTGAGAAAATTATAAAATTCATCTTCACTCGATTTCAAAGATCGAGCATTCCAATTTAAAATATTCAAATAATTATTTAAAATCACTGTTAAATTTTAAATTCATTATAATATTATTTGCAAATTTCCATCCGATTTGAAATGCTTCAAAAAGTGATGAAGTCGAATTCATTTGGATGATCATTTGAAAAAGTTGATCTTGTAGGTAGATCATTTTATTTTCAGTTATATCGCCTAAATCGACTTCATTTAAAGAAGCGAATGGCATTGAAGGAATATTTGTAGGTAGACTGCCATTAGAAGAAGATGATTTGGCCGGTCTACCTATTAATAAATTGTTTTCGTTAGAAGAAGAACTGCAAGGCGGTCCTGTGTTTTGATTATTTACATTAGAAGAAATAGGTGATAGATTTCTACCTAATATACCAGCATAACTGACATTAGAAGAAGATGATGGCGAGGTCGATTTACCTGTCAATAAATTGTTTTCGTTAGAAGATGAATTGGCAGGCGTACCTGTATTTTCAGGTATGTTCTGTAAATTTAAGGTCGTTGATTTGACTTGTTGTCGAAGCGAACGAGCGTTTAAAATTTTTTCCCTGACAGGACATTTCAAATAATTGGATTTATGATTTCCATTGCAATTTGAACATGAAAATTTATCAGTGGTTTCATTCATTGGACAAACGTCTTTCGAATGCGATTTACCACAATTCAAACACCGTATATCCATATGACAATTTTTGGTTCCATGACCGAAGCCTTGGCAACGACGACATTGCGTTAAGTTTGCAATACGATTATGCCGTTTATAATGTTCCCAATGAATTTTAATGTGGGAAATGAAACGTACTTTTTCTAAAATTTTCAAATTGTTTACATCACTTCGATTGAAGTGTATTAGGTAAAGTTCATGGGAAATTCCAGAGCGTTGTTTAGAAGTACCATTCGCTCTTTTTTTTCATAAGTATTACTTGGGAAGGGGCAAAACCAAGCAGTTCTTTTAGTTCATTTTTAATTTCATCAATACTTTGATCATTTGATAATCCTTTCAAGACAGCCTTGAAGGGTCTGTCTGATTTTATATCATATGAATAAAATTTATGAAGTTTCTCGGACAAATATCGAATAAGACGTTCGTAATCTTCCAATCCATCCACCAAGACTCGACATTCTCCTCTTCGTCCGATTTGAAATGAGACTTTTACTTCCGGGAGAAAAGTAGAAAGCTCAGTACGGAATGCTTTGAAGTCGGAAATCATCACCGTCACTGGTGGCATAGATTGATGTTTCTTCCCAGAACGACAAGCGTCCATTTTGGGAATTTTTGAAGAATTTTCTTCTATGTCGCTACAATCGGATTCAGGAAGAATCTCGTAAATATTGTTAGACGGCATAGGATCAATGGAAGGGAAATCCGTCCGTTGTCTTTTATTTTTACATTCAGATTCTATAAGATCGTGAATGTTATTAGAAAAATGTTGAATAACGGATTGTGATTTATTCCGTATTGAATTATTTTTAGCCTTAGGCTTGTTGCCTTTCCGGTTGGACGCAGGCATTTTTTAAATTAATGAAATTTTAAATTGAATTAACTAGGCTAAATTAGTCTTCAATTAGACTCCTAGCTAGCCTTAAAAAAGGCTGATTAATTTCTTAGTCACTCTAATATCACTTTTTGTATCACTTAGTCACTCTAATATCACTCTTTGTATCACTTAGTCACTTGGTTAGTGATTCAGGTAGCCTTGAAATAGACTGAAGCCTTGAATCAATGAAACTCTAGGTAGCCAGAAAAAAATTCCAGGAGCCAAGAGCTATACGCGTGCGGTGCGAACGACTGTTCAACACCGACTGATTTTACTAATTTTTATTTATTGCTATGAATATACATACTTCTTCTAAAGATCAATTTGAAATCATTGGGTCAGGATCATTTTGAGTATTAAAATATTTCGTTTTTGGAGAAAGACACCTAGAACACGATGTTTTATTATATTTTTCATTTAGATTTCATTTCGTTTAATGCTCTTGGCATGCTTTCATAAATGTTTTCAAATTTATTGGAAGAAACTTCATCGGTCCGCGTACTTTTGAATAGTATCAGCGATTTTCTTCTTCCATTCTCGCTAAAACATATTATTAGGACTCACATTGAAGATCGCAGTCTTTCTAAAACGTGTCGGTAGACATTTGAATATTTGAACCAGCATTTCTGCTCGGTAACATCAAAACAAAATTTATGATTGCATCCTAGTCGTACAACGCATATTGGAAATAGGAGACAAAGCATGTATCTAAATGTCGACATTCGCAAAATTTATCTCCTCGATCTTGATGTGCTCCCGAGACGGTGTGCCATTTCACATTTGGACCAACACCTTAAAGGAACGCGACAGCAGAGGTTCAAGTTAAATCACTGGACAAGACTAACATCACTAGCGTCAACAGCAAAGATTTACGGATATGTTGCGGTGCAAGTTTTTATACTTTCGCTAACATTGATTGATTGAATTTGACGTGAACGAATGGCAAATTAGGAAATGTCAAAATAATGTGTTTTATGTTAGCATCGGTGCTGTAGTTTTCTTTTTTGGTATGACAATGTTTAACAATCGGTCAGACGTGACTAAGCAAATGGAATGAAATATAACACATTAGAGGATGGTTCGTTAATCTGGTTGGAAAGCAAAGAGATATTTACTCTTCGTTCGATTGGGATCGTTAGAACTCGAATTTTCCATAACCATTACTACGTGTGATTCAGATTAACACAAATTTGTATGAAAATATCAATTTATTAGGAACTGATTCATTTGAGTGAAAGCTTTTTAATTATCCAAAATTATAACAGACAGTTCGAGATTGTCGAGCGTTCAAAAAATTATCGAAACTGATTGATAATAATAAGGAGCCCAAACGAAAGTACCTTATTCGAGAATAGAGCAGGCCAGTGCGCAATATAGCAATATATGTTTTAAAGTTCTTCGTGATACGAGATATAATCTCTAACCTTCAAGACTTAGAGATTGTGTATTCGATTTGTTCCTTAAAATTACAGTTTTACAGTGTTTGCGAGTAAAAGAAATTAAAGAGCATTTTGATGCGTTCAAACCATTCTATTGATCTATCAATTAGAGAAGATATCCAAGATGGAACAATTTTGAATTATCAGCGAAAAATAGCTTCTGGCATTGAAGCAAAAGGTTTAAATCATTCAAACAGAGTACGAACAAAAAGGGTTCGAATGGCTACCTTGAAGTGCCCCGAGTTTTCTGGAAAAGATTCGTCTATGCAGTCCCTGATTTTAACTTGGTATTCGTTTTGGTATAAACCAAGTTAAATTGAAGATATATTGTTAGAGCAATTGTGCGTGACAGAATCCACAACAATTATTTCAAAAAGCTTAGATACAACACATAATGCGGCAAAAGACGCTACTGAAGTGTTAGCATAAAAAGATCACAAACATTGAACGTGGATGATGCTTGTAAACTGTCAAGTGACATGTGATTAAGCAGACCTGGTTCCTTTCTTTGTTCAATCTCGTACTTCCTGAAGTTATTAAGATGGGTGTTAAGATGGTTCTGAATGCGACATTGAAAGACATACTTACACACTTAAAAAAATCCCTGTGATTTTACATCTTATTAGATGTATAAATGGAGCGTCGCAGTTCACGCAAATTCACGTGAAAGAACATTTATTATTGTGTCTAAAACTCCAGGACATGAAATTCGTTGAAATAAAAAAAGAACACTTATAGCAACCGCCGCGACTTGAACCGAGAATCATTGGATCGCAAGTACGTCTGTTAATCGACTGAGCCACAGAAGCGCACATCTGCATGGCTGGTAAAACAAGCATTTAAATGTATACAGTCACACCTGCTAGCAGAATGCAAGTTACAGTCGAAACCAGTAAAATTCAAGATAATCTAACATTAAGTCATTACAAATGAAATTTTCCGTCATTTGACAGATTAGGTCGTTATGAATTACATCGTATGAGAAATTAAGTCACCTATATTATTCAAATTTTTTTGGTGTGTAATACAGGTCAATTATAGCGCTAGAGTTGAAAAAGGCCTAATTTATAGCAGAACAATCATGCAAGTTAAATCTTTGAACTATTCAACGGTTCTTTTGAAACAAAAATATTGCGTTTCACCCTCTTCACTTCAGTGCAGAAGCAGTTCGACCTAAACGTTTTACCAAAACAGTAAGCATTTATTATATTGCAATCTTAGATTTTCTATGTAATCTTTGGATACATGCTTTTGATTCAAAGACCGTAAGTTTTTATGGTTACATGTTGGAATGAAAACTGAATGGCTAATTCTAAAATTACATAGTTTTGAATGCCAACGTAGATTTATGTTACATATTACAAAGTAAAACCAATTTTTTCAGTGCTAATAGCCTGAAAAATATTTACAAATTGTTAACGTTGAATGATTTTTGTCAAAATTCATTCGAATTCTAATGTGAAAATCCATAGCAAAAACACAAAATTCATTCAGTCATTGAAAGGTTAATGATCAAAACTGTGAATTAAAAACTTTTGCAACAATGTAGGATTTCGAATTTAATGAACTCTGAACTGACCATTTAACTTATTTATCCAATGAATATAATAAATTCATGGCGCTCAGAAAACACTCAATAGTTATCCAATCTTGTGCAGTAAAATATTCAATATCAATCTCCAGTCATTTGAGTTCAGTCAGCCTTCATCGCATACTTTAACGATTTTATGCTGAAATGTCAAGCACTTCTCATCTCAATTTTCGACGCTTTATAAGGTACAAATCAAGCCGACTATAAATTCGTCAGTCCTGACAATTCCACTTGTACCTCGTCTGTCGGGGTCGTCTACCGTTTCGTACACCTCGCAAGCATTAGTGGCAGTGATTTTCATAGTAAAATTGTTTCTCACACAGGCAACTGGCTTGAATCCAAGGTAAGCAAAGGTCCCGAGCGTGGTGAAGTTTTTGTCCCTACTTCAAGCGTACTAATGACGTCTTCAAACCAACCTGCGCAGTGTTAGGTTTTGTTTTTACGTGTGCAAACTGTATTAGAAACTACAAGTAATGCAATGATCAGGAAGCAGCATCCGCCAATGTGCAGCTCCATAACAACCTGTAACTTTCATTTTTTACGGTATTGAAGTAGTGGCTCGTAACGTGCCGCAATGATGAACGCAAAAGTTCAGTTTACGAAATGGTTTCAAATGCCGGCGTATAAAATTAAGTCGAAAATTGTCCACTTACTGGAAAAATGCAATCATAGAATACCGAGATAATGGCTGATGCAGATATGCAATTTAAAAGAAAATTGATAAGATATTTTAAAACCGAGGAATGATCACATGCAAGTAAGACAAATGATGATGAACGCATACGTTTACTTAGGATACTTAGTATTTTTTTATTGCAATACAGACTCGAACATTTTTCAAAAACCTATGTAAATTTCAAATTTTCTCGGAATAAGGAGTTCACTACTATTTCCTACTCGACAGTTTGCCAACGATTGGAACTTTTCTCATGTGATTTCCACATTTGTGAAATACGCATTTTATTCCAATGTCGTTTTAATCGGAAGATCGAAATAAAACAAAAATAAATTTGTGATTACGACCTATAGTACAACAGAAATGAAGCCTAATGTGAATGGAGCCCTTAAATAGTGTAGATCGCGGCGACATCTACAAGTGTTCGCAATGCTGCTCATTTCAAATTTTACATACAGTTCATATGTGACCCTTTATATCTGCTATCTGTGCTTAGAACAACACTAAAAGGCAGGTTATTGGTGTTTCTTTGAGCCTATTATCCAGTGTGGTCACATAATTGATTACAGTTCATCTATCGTTGCTGATAAAAAGAGCGTACGAACGAGATTGATATTCAATATACTATTTTTTGTGTAGATTATAGAGGTTTTAACCTCAAGGTCATCGCCTATTCTGGCCAGAATAACTTTCTAATCTTATGTGCGGGGATGGGAATCAAACTCAGGTGGGCTGTTTAAAAGGCAACGACTAACCCATCATACTTTACCCGTCGCCAATGTTATATGTATTGTAAATCATTATATTATGAGAGTTATAGTATTCATCACAATTGTAATGCTGTAATATAGGGAAATGTACGATGACTATGAACGGTCTCATAGTCTCATAGTCTCATGCATGAGTCCTGAATTTCACATCCAGATCCGACTTCCGTTTCAGGAATTACAGGGTGATAAAAATGTTATACCGTCGTTCAAAGCAAAGTTCGAGGCAAAAAATGACAAAAAAAATATTCTGAATTGAGGTCAAAACTATTGCAATCTGTAGTTATTGTTAGTAGAAGACCAAAATTTTTTTCTGTGAAAATGCCGATTGTACACCACACAGAATCACGAATATATTATCCTGGAAAACATTGCAGTAACCACCCAGTAAATAAGATAATCGGATCGGTCTAGTGCGGATAGACATTAACATTTGGAACATTTTATTCTTTCCAGGAGACTTGTGCGGAGCAAAACTCTTAACAGTCCATTTCAACGATTCAATTGATAAAACTATGATAAAATGTAAAACAAATAAACAGATATTCCATTCACGACTTCATTATTCAAGCAACCTTTCAGTCATTGGTACGAAAACTCACATTGACTTGGGTGCTCTCGTATTTGTGAGCTTCTACGACATGGAACAGAAATCCAGTATAATTCCACCAATCGTTGGTTGAAATAATACCTCCGAATGCCTCAAGACATCCAGCATAGTTTGCATGGTAGAAAGGTATGAAATATGATCAAAATTATCAAATTATGTGGAATATGTTTGATATTTATTAACTTTCAGCGAATGGATTTTTAAAATATGTGTACACATCACCATTGAAAAAAATCTTCGCGTTTTTAAATCACATGAAGCTTGTAAACGAAAAGGGGTATATAATCGTCCTAATTAATGTATATAATGCGCTTAGCGATGAAAGTTGATTTCTGTGCAATGCACTCCATGGTATTTCGCGATTGATGATTGATGACCTGAGCTTTAAGACAATGCCATCCAACGCGACAACCAATGAGCCAAGGAAGTAAACTGTACGAACTGATTCAGGCAACATCACGATTGTCCATTTGTGGAGGAAGGAGAAGGGGGCGGTCTTATGCAATCAAAGTTGTACTTGTTTTTACCTTCGTGTGTTACACAGATTCCGTTACTGAGTGCAATGCTGAACACATCTGTTTGCACGTTTGTTTTCGGTATCTACGAAAGCAACAAATACTTTGTGGTAAATATAAATAAAAAAATAAGACTTGATTGAATTATTGTTGGCAAGCACATCATTATATTGGGAGAAATTGAAAATGCATCGGGAAAGTTGAACTATTCTTTCGTCAAGCTTGGTAGCATCGAAATCACTAAAGTACGAAACGTAATGGCATGCTGCTTCATGGAGCATGGAACATTAAAACGAAAATGTAAATTAAGTGCCCAACCTATCTTGTTTACCGTGCATTTTAAGCTGCCGATCCACTAGTAAGAAACATTCAAACCGCATTGGGTTGCATCCATTTTACAGTATAAGTCTCAATCCGCAGCTACCATCAGCAGAGCTTCGTGTGCCCTGACGATATTTTCTGTAGTTTTTGTCATGTGAGGCGAAGCAGAACAAAGTTGCCGAATGAAACAAAATACGTTCGCGGTTAAAAGTGCACTCCATTAGAAGATTGATTGTTTCTGATAAAACCAGTAACTGAGATTGTTTGAATTAAAAATCAAGAGTGAAAAAAGTGCAGCTTTTTGCATTAGTATTAGGTATTATTGGTGTTTAAGAAATAAATTAAAATATGTTTTTAAGAACACCATTAAAATACAAAGACAATGAGACTCTGGCAACGATGAAAACAGGCCCATACCCAGAATTTCGTTTCGGGTGGGGTCCAAAGATAAAAATTAACGGGTGTTTTTACCAGACACTTTAAACTTTTCCACTGGAACTGTTATTGTATTTCATTTCTTTACGTTTACCGTCTTGTTATTCCTGTAACACATGTCTGAGACCTTCTAAATAATTATATATCTGTTTTTGAATTCGGGAGGGGCCAGGTCCCCTCGGGCCCCCCCCCCCTTTCTGGGTACGTGACTAGATGAAAATAAAGGGACACTCAACAAATACATTTGACAGAAGTGACTATAAAACATTCATTAAAGTATATTAAAGCTTTCGCCAATTGTACACATTAAACTTCAGTAGAATCAGTGAACTCAAACTCAAATCGTTTCTGTTTGCAATAATGATAACTGTCTAAACAAATTTCAGATCTCTAGGTTTAAAATCGTTTCGAAAATAAATGTTTTTTGAAAAATATATTGACAGTGACATTGATTGAAAACGAAGAACTTTAAATTTCAAAAACTTTCGTTGAGAAATTAGACATTGTAACGGTAGTTATTCAGTTTTAAACATTTATTGTACTATTCGGAAGAAGTGACATAACTTTTTAATTCAGCAGCAGAAATTTTTGATGTGAGCCAAGATGTAACGACACCTTTTCGATTGACCCGTTCTAAGTTCTTCTTTTAAGGTTCAATGTCTAATTTACTTTGCGACATTACACTTCCGAGTTGATAGGTTGACTTCGTGTAAGTAGCAAATAAGGAGTGTATCGATAAGTAGTTAGCAACATTCAAACAGTTATTACTCTGAAATGGCTTAATTTTTTGCAGCGTGTTTTGCGGTGACATGTTTGTTTACATGGCAATAACAGCTGCGCAATCGATTGGTTTCGGTACGGTTTATCGTTTCAATGATGAGTCGAATTGATCCGGAAACGCGAAAGAAAATTCTGCACACTTGGTGCTCAGAAAGTGGTGTCACGCACAACGAAATTGCACAACGGGTGAAAGTGCGCCACACCAGTGTCAAAAATATTATCGAGAAGTTCGGTAAGACCCTTTCCATGAAGGATTTGCCCCGATCCGGTAGGAAAACGGGTCTCAGCCATCCCGACCGGGACTTAAAAATGGTTGAGTACATCAGGAAAAATCCATCGGCGTCGACGCGGGATTTTTCCAAGCAGCTTTACACCAGCATCGGGATGATTCAACGGATCAAAGTTCGGAACTCCCTGAAAACGTACAAGAAACAGAAGGTGCCGAAAAAGTCTCTGGTACAGCAAGTTCAGGGCAAAACACGAGCGCGAAAATTGTATAACCGGATTCTACAGAATAAAGACGGATGCATCCTGATCGACGACGAAACCTATGCCAAGGAAGACTCTCGAGCGTTGCCCGGACCGTATTATTATACGAAATCGGTGTACCACGACCTGGAGGACGCTGACACCACGGTGGCGATGGAAAAGTTTGGCAAGCAATTTGTACCTATGGTTTGCGGTCGTCGATTTTCTTCACGAAGGGCACAATTAACGCCAAGGTGTACGAGGAAGAATGTTTGAAGAAGAGAATGCTGCCACTGTACAGAAAGCATAAGGCTCCTCTCTCTTCGGGTCGGGTACAGTGGTTGTCAAAAAATAATGTACAACTCGTGGAAAAGGACATCAACCCACCGAACTACCCGGATCTCCGACCAATTGAAAGGTATTGGGCAATTGTCAAGCGGCACTTTCGGAAGGAAGGTACAGTGTCCCAAAACATGCAGGAGTTAAAAAAAAAACTGGACAGCTGCCACCAGGAAAGTCACAAAAGTAACTGTGCAGAATTTAATGAAGAATGTCAAGTCCAAAGTGCGAGCGTTTCACAGAAACTAGGATTTTCTTCAATATAATCAGTGAAATGCGTAAAATGTTTTTTTTTTGCTTTTTTATTCAATAATCAATGTTGCTAACTACTTTTCGATACACTCCTTAGACTCAGCCTCTAATGTGATTTTTTGGTGGCTCATTCCGCTTGGTCCTTGGTAGTCATAATTTTTTTTTTGTAAAGAGGCTTTAACATTAATGTCATTCGCCTCTTCGGGCCAGAAAAACTTTCTGACCCTATGTGCGGGGTTGGGAATCGAACCCAGGCGGGCGGCGTGAAAGGCATCGACTTACCCATCACGCTATACCCGTCCCCTATCATAATTTTTTGTTACGTATCAGCATTGTGCCGCTGATACTAAGACGTTTAAAAAAGTGATTTTTCTTTAATTCATGCGGAATTCAAAAATCACATCATACCTAAACTATTTTGTTTGTAACTGGGTATAACATTTTGTTTTTGCCTTTATCATTTAGAAAGGCTATGCAATCACTGTGAAAACCGACTTTAAAAACGAAGCCCGGAGGGCTAACTCTCGTATTCCATTTGACTCAGTTCGTCGAGACAGCTAAATGACTGTGTGTATGACAGCTAAATGACTGTGTGTATGTGACAAATAATGTCACTCTAAGTTCTCAGAAATGGTTGAATCGATTTTCACAAACTTAGATTCAAATGAAAGGCCTTATGGTCCCATAGGTTGCTATTCTCGATCCGACTTCTGGTTCTGGAATTACAAAATGTACAAAGTACAAAAAAATGGGAAAAATGATCACTCACTTTCCTCAGAGATGGTTGAAGCGATTTTCACAAACTTAGATTCAAATAAAAGGTCTTATGGTATTTACTACATGTATAAAAGATTTTCTGGTTTCGAAAGCACCGATAATAGTGAAGAAAAGCTCCTAAAACGGAACTCTATTCGATTTCTCAGCAACGGTTAACCGATTTCCACAAATCTCGATTCAATTCGAAGCTCTCTAATTGTCTTAAAAGATACTATGCAATTTCAACTAATCCGACTTCCGGGTCGGAAATTATATGTCAAGATGAGTGTCAAAATTTTAAAACTGTCATAAAAAATAACGTTGTACGCCGTTGTTTTAGCTTTAAGGAAGTAAAATTGTAAACTATGATTGAATTCGTTCTTCTCTAGCTGGTTTTCGACTTGTTGTTAATGATACAAATATTCTTTGAAAGCGTTCAAATTTTCACTGATGGTAGCTCAAATCCTGTTAAGCTGTTATATGCCATCTTTGTGTTGATGCCTTAAGTTTGGACTCTGGTTGAGAAGTCAGATGAACGTCATCCATCCCATATAAATTACATATTGCTTTCGTCCTCAATATACGAAGCGAATATGAGTGATTTTAGAGGAGAATTTTATAGGTTATTCAAAAATAATAAATCAAGAAATTTTTACTATCGGGTGCGGCATATCTGGTTTATATCACTTATTGTATAATTCATACCAGGTTCCGTCGATAAATTATTGTCATCGACTATTTTTAGTACCTCGAATTGTGTCGTCTAGATATGGGACTAAACAACAACAAACTACTATGGATATTTCCTCTGGTCTACCTCGATCGTATGCGCGCACGTTGTTGAAGACAAAATACTCGGGATAAAACCATGAAGCCCAAACCCCCATACGGTATTGGAATTATAATGGCGCGTCAAATTAGGTTCCTATGCAAACAAATTGTTATTTGAATTTATTTTTATTTCTTTCACGTGAGAATCAGTTTAGGCATTTATGTGAAAAGATATTTGAATATAAAATAAATACGTATGCTCTAGGTTAAGTATAACAAAGCATCGCTAAATAATTAATAAGCAAGAATTCGATCATGCATTTTCAATAAGTCGTATAAAACATAACATTCAGCCAACTTTTGCAAACTCACAGCTCCATACCAAGTGTTTTGAACATAAAACCAGAGAAACCATTCATCGTAGTTATAAACAATCAAGCAAGATCGACTCTTCCAACATATATCGGCAAGACAAACATTAACAGCAGGTTGATTATCTGGTTAGATCGTGCACAAAGTGCAACGAGATCGAGTAAGCGGCAGTTTCGCAAACGAAAATGCCACCTTGTTGGCAAAATGCAAGACCACTGTCTGTCCGTGCAAGAAGCCTCAGGTGAAGCGGATTTTCGCAACCACTAATATCATATAAAACGTGATCAAAATTAATCTCCTGCTAATTGAAATCTAATTCTCATTACGTGCTCATGTTGAATGTCGGCTGTCCTGGTGTGATTTGAACCCAATTTCCATTGTAACCCGTGACAGACACTAAGTTAAGTTGAGCGCCTCGAGCGAAAATCTATTGGGCCCTCGGGTTTCATGCCCCTGCCACTTTGATGTTCGTTCCACGAAATGAGGCTTCCGAATAGCGGAATTTTTATGACAGCTGCTCACGTGCTACTTATAATTTATGACTGCATTTGCATTAGAGCTTATCGCTCTCATGCTGAGTTGTACTGTGAAGTAGTTTGAGTTCCATTTGCGATGTTCATGCGCAAGATACTTCAGATAAGTATTGAAATATTAACAAGATGAATGCAAAACTGTCAGATCACGCGAGGGAGTTGATGATTGTGGAATTGTTGGTGACGTTTGCTAAAACAACGATTATATCATTTTTAAACATACCATATTTTATTCAAACTAATCTTTGACTAGACATATACATGGCAATCTTGCTATAGAGTATGATTTTCGAATAATCATTGACTATCATGGACAAATTTTTAAAGTAAAACAACATAAAGAACACTCAAATGGGAATGATTACATCTTTCGATGGTTTTTTTGCCAACCAACGCTGCCAGCAGTGAAAAATTACGCTTTAACTCATTAATAATCACACAATGGAGCATTCAAGTTCGTGTACGCGGTTAGTAAACAACAAGTTGAACAATTGAGAAAGTGAAAAGCAAAAAACAAACAGTCGAACCTTATTATTATTGATTGCTTTCCATTACTACAGGGCATCCCATTAATGTGAATCTGGGTGGATGTGGTTTTTTAAATATAATAAAAAATGAAAGGGACTATCCGTACGAGTGACCTTTTAGTAGTAAATTACGCTGCCTGTCTCTTCTAAGCTCTGTACTTAGCAATGCGGCATACCATTCCGTAGCACGCCTAGTGAATATTAGACTATTGGTAATTGTATCAATTTCGAGCCAAGCGATTTTTCGAATTGAAGTTAAAAGAGTATTGGAAAAATATTTTTGATCAGCAAGCAAGTTTTCGAAGACAAAAATTTGAACTTGTATAGGAACATTAAACTTAGTTTGAATTATCAAACACATAGTAAAATATTCAAATAATTAGAGCTTACGTTGAAAAAATAAAAATATGCCTTCATGGTAGAGATAACCTTTAGGTTTCACCCTAACTTAATTGCTGGAAATACTTTTTCAAGTTTGGAAATGGAAAGAAATCACCGAGAGCCTGATCCGCAGAATACGATGTATGAGGCAACAGTTCGTAGCGCAATTCAATAAATTTGGCCTTGGCGAAAGTGAAGGTGTCATGATTTTTTTTTCCTAGTCCAATAGGGCCGTTTTTTCTTAAATTTGGCGTTGAATCCATTTTACGGGGCTGAAAAAGTTCGTGAACTCATATAAATGTCTGCGTGCATTTATTAAAGAAGAGTGCTTTCAAAAGTGCCTGTTGTCCTTCCTCCGGTCTCCCGAAGGTGACACTCTGTTTTGGCTGGAATTGGTCTCGTGCTATTATGCGAAAGCAGTGGTGGAACCCAAGGTGCGGGCATTAAATAATCCAACTGTTCAAAAACATAGCGAATATTAGTGTATTTCATCCATGAGAGTTTCAAAAATATCCGACGTAAAACGAATTTTTGGAGATCAATTTTGTCGGTTGTATTTTTTTTCGAGTACAGTCCTCTACAACACTAAACACGTCTTCGACGTGTACAATGTGAGCAAACGTGACATCCTTCGCGCTGACAGTTTTCTCATGCTGGTCATATGGAACATGACATACCTACAATCTCAGGTATCTCGTGAATCTACATTTTTAGTAAGGGATTGAAAAAGTTTCTGAACTCAAAAGAAGTCAAGTGCTGTGAAGGGACTGGGGTCCACTAGGAGATTGATAGTACCTATTAGCTCTCTCCGGACAGTACCAGCCTAGATGCCGTGTGGAATCCGGCGGAAAAAAATGAACCAAGAATAGATCAACTGGGTTTCTGCTTCCATGTCGTAAAAGGCGACAATTGACGGAGTTTATTTTTCCTTTCAGTTGTCAGATATTTTCAATATTTCACTTCTGATGACTCTATTTTATTAAATTATCTCTTCATTCAACCTATAAATTTCCGTCTAGCTACGGAAAAAAGTTTTATTTAGAATGTTTTCTTTTTCCATGTTATTGATTGTCTTTCAGGATTATAAAATGAATGATAAAAATCAACTATTGCACAAATTCGTTGATATTACAAAGTTAATAGCAGAGATAACATATATCGGTATATTGAATACATAGTAAAAAACACTTGATATTAATATTTCAAACAAAAAATTAATATTTTTCTCCGTAGCCGGCTGCCCAGATCAACCAATATAACCATTTAATAATTTTAATAAATAATTCAAATAATAAAGCGGAAAAAATACAGAATCAAGACGCGCGTGAAATCTGTTGACCTTTATTTGGTGATTTAAAATGATTTTATAACAACTGTTTAGAATATGTCAATGCAATGAATCAACTATTTTGTCTAAATCCTATTCACTCGTTTATTTTGTATCACGTAATTTCATAGTATTGCAAATTTTTCTTTAGTTTCCTCGAAAAAAACGTGAGAAATTTGTAATTTTAAATACGATATTTTTGCCATACAATCATCTCTGTATCAAATGACGACTGAAAGAAACAGTAGAATTATTCATTCGAAACGATAATCTAATTGTGACATAATAAAAGTGTAGTGCGGTATACCACAACGATATAGCGAAAATATAGCGGACAATTAACTGAACTCTTACACAAGTGAAGAATCGCAGCATGAATCAGACCGCCCGTAACAAACCAGCAAATCATGCTTCCTGCATAGCGTTAGTCGCAAAAAAAAAAACTTTGAATGTAAGAACAGGATAAATACATTTGTTTCGAAAGAAGAGTTGTAGTACGGCATTTGCACAAGATGGTTCTATCCGGTTTTTGCAATCAAAAAATACTTTTACCGGTTTTCTATGTTGCACCTAAACGATTTTTGCATTCAGGCATTCAATTGAAGATTTATTTCCCTGCAGTTGTATTCGGATGAATTCTGTAAAAAGTCAAAAGCCATGTTCGAAGTGAAGTTATCCTACATTTTATAAATTCTTCCTCATTCGTCGTTGTTGACAAGCAAATTATTTCATTAGTTTATTGTTCAATAATAAAGCCTTAATCAACTGCGTGTCCGCATTGTACTGAGACAGACCAAGTAATCTCACAAAGAGTCCTTTAAAGCGGAGATGTGGCTAATTTAAATAACGACGAGGCGTTCATTCATGAGCGTAAAACCAAGCAGAAACCGTTAGCTCATTGACTAGTTGAGTTCTGCCTTTTTCCAAGTCGCCTTTTTCACCACTGGCCGGAAAGCGACACCCGAGATCATACAACCTGGTAAAATACTCCGTTTGGGAATGAACCCACTTGATCGTATACCGTGTCGTAAAATTTCAACCTACGCAAATTCGCCGTACCGTGTCTGTTTTATGTACAGGCTATCTGCGTTTCATTGACAAATGCTCAGTAATATTATCGTGGCTCTTTTCTTTCACTTGCACCTACCTGATATACATCCATTCATAAAAATTTTCGACTAGACTTGCCGTATATTTTATCCATCAAACTTGTCGATCGCTATCGTCATATTTACTTGAACATACCTATTTTCGTATTAGAGTTTAACGATTAGTTTTACAGCTTACTAGTTTGACTATTGGAAAGGGGACCAGTTTCTTCAGAAATTACATCATGTTCTATCGGCTCTACCTGTGAATAACCAGCGCTGTGCAAAACTACAACTGTAGACCAACCAATGAATGAAAATTTGCGCAGCAAAATATACTTGATTTATAATGAATGTACATATCCACTGTTGGCATATTCGACTGCATAGAACGGTGTTTTAGTACATAATGCATGCATTTAGGTCAAGCATTACGGGTAATATTTTATACGAATAATTTACAACAAACTTTTCTACGTGTATGTATCTGATGAACTTATCAAAATTTTTATCAAAACTACCCAATCAATTGAGAAAGATTAGATGTTCGTAATAATCGCATAAATATCAAACTCAACACAAACGTACCGTAGAACTAGTTTGAACAATTTTGCAACTCTTCGTATGAAACTTTTTGGGGCCTGTTTTTAACATTGCTGCATCATTTCGCTCACATACAGCGTAAACTAGCGGTCAGACGAGCTCTGAATGCGATTTTCATTCAATTCCACCGACCGGATAAAATTTCCAACTCCACATTCTAGACGAGCGCTCTCGTGCAAATCGACCTACTGCCCCTTTTGGTGTTGCAGTTCTTTGTGTCGGTAACCATTTAGCGTGGTTGCCACTGCCAACAGGACATCGCAGCAAATGGGTACGAGTCAACAAGTTACGCTTTTCCCACACCAAACAAGAAGGCTCCACCTAGTTTATTTGCTAGCATGAGGCTTTCTTGATTACACTAGCTTTGCATGTTTCAGGTTACTATAATAGTTTTCATTCACAAATCTGATCGATGTGGACCGTGATAATCAGGCCAATGCTATTGGATTTCTGACGAAGATAAAAAAACAGGATGGTTAGGGGTAGGGACTGACTACACTTGAACTCTCGAATGATACCTGAAACCTGCTGAGCACTTTACATTTTTCTCAACATAATTTATTTACTGGAGCATAACTTCACGGTGTACATGATTTCTAACGATCATAAGTTCCCACGCTCTTTGACTGTTATCCCATACAGAGCCTGTTCGGTCTTTAGATATCATCCAATTAGTCAATCCATTACATTGTTCGCGTACCGAGTAGGATCGTATTAATAGTATTGCAACTTTTTCTATACGCAAAGAATCTGCTGCAAGGCTGTTGACATAGAAGGCCAAGTTCTTCAATGGCGTGTAGTTCCGTAACATTGCATATAAGTTAAATACTAATATATATCAAAACTTTGATAATAATTTGATATATTATTAGTCTATACAAATATACTTGTGTTCACTACCGTGACTAAAACGGTTTGTTGGTGCGAGTTTCCTAACTATCCGTTACTCGTGTATCAATACTAACTTGAGAAATCAAGATTTCTTTTCATAACATAACTTGAATAAAATTCTTTTTTTCTATATCGCTTAAAACATAAGACATACATTCAAATCGTGATTTTAGTATTCGTTGGTTAGTGTTTCATCATAATTTTAGGAATGCAATCACTGTGGACTTTTAACGGGGGCTCAACGGTCGTGTTTCGTATACAATTCGAACGAATTCGTCGAGATTGCTAATATAATGTAATTGTAGTGAATAATTTCATTTGATTTTCTCAAAATAATTTCACTTGATTTTTTCGCATGAACTTATTTTCACGAAACTTATATTTAAATGAAAGGTCTTATACCCCATAGAAAACATCTTAATTTCATTTGGATCCGACTTCTAGGTGCGGAGTTACAGTGTAATACATGTTAAACAAACCTGTTTTAATCCACCTAGTGGTGTAATGATTCTTTTTCCATATCACTCATACTATCATATGTAATACTATAGTATTCTATAAAATACTTTTCTTGAATTGTTGAAAGAAAACAAAAAAGTTTGTTTCGTCATCAATTACCATAACCTACAAATTGAAGAAGTTCTCATATCGGTGAAGACATATCTGAGAAAACGTAGTGAGTTCCGCTCAGATTGTATGCCCATCATCTAACATGACCTAGCCCTGGCTTTGAAATAAATTTATCCGATTTTTTGCTTCGTCACTTTAAATGGCAGTTTAAAGTTTCAAAAACTCATCAATACAAATTCGGAATCGAAAGTCGGACCCGAAGGAAATCCAGGAGACCTCTCATTGGAATCTAAAGCAAAGCCAGTAGTGGAATTTGACCTTCTGTTTCAACAGACATCGCAGCCAATTCAGAGTGTACAAAACCAGTGCATGGCTGGTGCTACGATTCTACTGACACTACGAATCCTTCCAGGTGAGGGCTCGAACATACGACAACTGGTTTGTAAGACCAGCGCTCTATGCATTGAACCGCCAACCCGGGACAGGGACACATTTGAATCTAAGTTTGTGGAAATCGGTTACGCCGTTTTCAAGATATCGAATTGAGTTCCATCATGGTGATTTCGACTACTATTTTTGGTACTTCCGGAGCCGAAATCCGGGACCGGAAGAATTTTGACGTTCTTTGCATCTCAACGACGGTCCGGAAGTTTATGCACTCATCGCCTTGTAACACCGAAAAAAGAAGTTTGATCCATTCAAAATTCATGATTCATTTATATGAGGCCATAATATCTTTCATTTGAATCTGAGTAAAACCATTTCTGAGAAATCGGAACGAATTTCGTTTTGAAACATATGATCACTTTTTTTGGAATCTGGGGCCGGTATCAACTAGCAAGATCTACCAATTGGAATAGTTTTAAGTACAGTTCCGAAGAGTGTTTATGTTCTTTGTATCGTCACTTTGAACGATGATTTAAAAAATTTAAATATGCATTACCTTATAATACCGGAGCCGGAAAACGGATCCTGAAAAAAATTAGAACGTGTTTAAAGTACTATGAAACCTGTCATTTGAATCGGCCAAACCATCCCTGAAAAATCCAAGTGAGTTCTATTTTAGAGTTTTTGACCACTGTTTAGAATGGGATATCGGGAGCCGGTAGTTATTACTGATTTATTTATTGATTTTATATGGACATCAACTAACGAGTTTTATAAACTATACTACTTTTCTAATATTAATAAATGTGTGTCTTTTTATATAAGCACTTATCATTTAATTCCGGAACGGGAATTTGGAGATGAAATTCAGATGAAAAAATCCTAATGAAATTCACATAGAAAATGAATATTTCATTTAAATTTACGTTTGAGTTCGGCTCAGCAATTTCTGAAAAAAGTTGATTTATTTATTTTTTTTTGCAGATATCGCCTTGTATTTCCAAAATCGGAAGTCATATTTAAATAATATTCCGGAATTTTTTTAGACCCTCTGATAGTGATAAAAAAAAACTCCAAAACGGAACTCAATTGGTTTCCTCGGGCATGGCCGGACCGATTTTCACAAACTAAGATTCAAATGAAAGGTGTCATGGTTTCATAAATTACCAAGAGGTGAGCGTTGAAAATCTATCTTCCAAAACAGCTCCTATTTTCCATTGATATACCATATAACGGAATCAATAGCAGTGCAGATAACGGCTTTCTTTAACAAATAAATAAAATAACCCAATTAAAAATTTAACCAGCCAAAAATCTATAATCTTATGTTTGATCCATGCAATATTTACTTTTCCAACTTTAACCCGAACTTTAACCACACTGGAAACGCTATACGCTTTCCGAGTGAAAGTTGCGCAAGAATTCAACACGATGCAGAAGATTAGAGTGCGGCAAACAGCACAGAAAAAATAGCGTTTCGCTAATTAGTAAATGATGGTAAGTAGGCACATGAGCGTGATGGCTCATCTTGGGAAAACAGAAACCGAACGAACATAAACAGATGGTACCGGTGGGTCTACAGCAACTTCGTTCATAACGCATATGTAATTGAATGTCCGAAAAACAAAAAACAAGTTGAAGTAGAATTGGCGGTATTTGCTATAATTGCAAGTGAAAACACCAGGAGTCACAGTCGTGAGTAAGCGAGCTGCTGGTAGGCTGAACTAAGAGGTAAATGGGTTCAGTACGTACGTACTTCCAATTCTTGCTGGTAAAGTGCGGCACGGAGTAATTCCGAGAGTACCCACTTTACTGATGCGGAAATTGACGGATTTTAATTTCACTAAAAAACATTGAACTGCGTGTGTGGTTTGAAAACTGCTTATAAACACACTGGAACAAAGCAATGGTCCATCAACGCACCAAACGTTCGTAAGTGTCTTGAGATATGAAGAGGTTTTTTCTATCCTCTTATATATACAATGATCACATTTTTTGTATACATCCAAATGGTTCGCATCACTAGCACAATCTTTTATAAAAAAGACGAAGACGAAAAGTACTGGGTCAATCCACACGTGACTTTCTAAAAGAGCATGTGACAAAAGTTCATGTGGGATAAATGCATACAAAAACTTATCAATTTGTTCACTGATTGCAGTATTTTGTGTGAAACATGACTTGGACACACTTTTTACCTTTTTTTGCCTTTCTCATATGGAAAGGTTATGCAATTACTATGAAAACCGACTTTTGAACCGAGGCCTGAGTGTTGTATACCATTCGACTCAGTTCATCGAGTACGCAAAATGTCTGTGTGTGTACGTATGTTTGTATGAATGTAACATTTTTTTTCATTTGCGGAGCGAATGAAAACTCAACAAAGATCGAAAGACTTCACGCGCGTCCTAATTGTTTATTACGTCCATTTATTGTTTCTATTTACCACAAAAAATGGTTCATTGTTTACATCGGATGATCTGAGCAGCCGGGTACCGAGAAAAAAATATTAATTAATTTACTATGATACTATGACAGTGTGACATGTAATCTCTGCTATCGAATATCAAGAGTTAGGTGATTATAAATTTATAGGTGATCAAACAAACAAGTATTTTCTTACTATTCATTCATAGAATAGATGTAATGTTGTACGGCGGATTATTCTTTGACTTGATTTTGCTGTACATATACCTTCATTTTCAAGCAGTAATTTTGGTTCGAACTTGCATATTATGGTAATTTATGCGTGCAAAATCGTTTACAATAGTCGTTTCTACCGAATTTTCATTTGAATGCTTTACACAGTCGTTTGAGGAAGTTTGTTCTAGCTTGGACGTCTCTAGGTAACACAATATGAATCACTCTACTCCACTGTCAAAACAGTAAACATCTCCGCTTCTCATGCTAAACGCCACGAAAGCGAGAAAAAAACTTTCCATGATGATTACAACCGTCTCATTGTACAACTAGCTCAGAGCGATACACATGCTGTTACAGCCTAGTGCTACTGGACAACGCCTTGAATGTCTCTACAAAATCTGTTTGTTGACGTACATTAGTTAAATCACGATTTCACCGGTAAACGGAGGGACAATGTTTGGGAGACATGTAGCTACAGGTATGGTTCGCAGACCTTGTTCCACCAGCAGAACAGGTCGCACCCCGTGTTGGACTGAGACGCAGTGTCTGTGTCACTCGCTAGGACTGACAGTAGCTGCATATAATTAAAATGCTTTTTTTTCCAACAAGCTTTTGACGCTCTCTACTAACGACGAGAGACTAGTTTTTTCATTGCCTATATTCATTTGCATAGGCGGTTCGTAATAAGTTTCAATATTGATTCTGAGACTGTCCGACTGATATCAAAAAGTGACTTATTTTGTGTGTATTTTCTAATTAAACTGTGTGTGGCATGAAATCAACGTGTCATAGTATAACGAACGTCATATAAATCCAATTAAACCCGCAGGGGTATTCAATTCTCAGTAGGAAACAGCAGCTGAATGACCCATAGTTTATAGAGTTTGTAATATGAACAATAAGCTGCGCCTAAATCAGTCGATGTGGACAAAGCATATGTTGGAACATCACTCCAAAAGGGAAAACACATCTAATTTACATGTCAAACATAGTGTCTAATCCACGACAAGACGGCTCTATCTTACGATTGGGTTTCGATTTAAACACTGATGCTGGTCAGCAGACGAAGTTATTCTCAGGCCGTTTAGCATGCCTTCACACTTCAACGGGTGCTGAAGAAACTTGAATGATGGGCTAAGCGACATATTTGACATGAATGGCGATAATCCTTTGCTGTGGAAGTAATCACTATTTTCGTCTGGTTGTGGAGACGCACACAATTCAAATGTTTGCTAATAACGCCACAATCGGTTGTGGAGCCCCATCGAAGTTTAACCTTGAGTGGAACATGTAAGGCATAAGCACCTTTTCTCGACGTCGACTGGATTGTAGATCATTGTTGTCATATGCAAATCAACCGTAAATAGACTGCTAGATATATTAATTCCTTTCGATTTTAAATAACAAAAATCATAAATATTCTGGGAGCAGAAGTTTGGATGGACCATAAATGTGCACATTTCTTCCTAACTTAATGGATTGCACTCAACGAGATCTAGTCGAAGGCCTTTTATCGCCTATAACAGTCTAATGGTGCCCTAATGCCTGGTGTGTTCAACTAGATTATGCTAATTATTAGCTGCGATTGGTTTTGTTTTGAACCAATCGATACGCATACGGCTATGCTCAACAGTGTTAGTGTGAGCAAGGATGCGAGACGGTAGTGGATAGGTAGGCTTTCTGAAAAGATTTAAATTATTACCTTTTATAGTCATCCATTGCTTTGTGATATTTTGTTTATCGTCTGATACATTATATTTGGCATACCATGTGATGCATTGCGACTATATCGTTTTTATAAAAGTGTAGGTATAGATCGAAGAAGAAATCGAAAATTTAAACTGCTTGCCACTGTGGGAATCGACCTGTTCGATCCTAATCATAACGATCAATAATTGTTTTATAACACCGCAAATTTCGAGTTGTTTTCGACAGCGGATACTAACCTAGGTGTCATTTTGCAAATTTCAGATATCGAGGGTGTAATAAAATTACTCCAGATTGGATTAAAAAAAAAAAACGTTCGATTTTTGCAGTGATTGTTTTTCTAATCAAAAGGAAAATGTTGTAAGACTGTGATCTGAGTGTAAATCGTACTTCAACAAATTATAAGTGTGTTTCGTTCATTTACAACAGAGTCCGCTCATTCATAGGCAGGAATCATTCACAGGGATTTGATTTGTTTCTAATGCATGTACAATAATAGGTAACAGTGTCGTTCATTTAGAACCTTGTATTTATAAATTAATGTATTTTCAGGACTACAACAGTAATTTCAAAGAGCTGATTCGAAAATTCCTATTTCATCAGCATTATCAGCTAATTTATTTTTGGTACACTTCCTGATGATTCTGTACTCCAATTCGGTTACTTGTAAAATTTTATATAAACTAAGGACAAGGATGGCTTTTATCGTATCAAAGAACGCTCACTAGTAACTCTTCACACGATTTAATCAGTGCCATCAAAGAGAGACGGATTTCATCGCAGCAACATACACCCGGCATGGCTCATTTAACATAGAATAGACACCAGTGCGAGATCGAATTTCTCTCGATGACATTTCTGAGAATCAAAGGTTAGCACGCTGCTGTGGGGATCCTCTATGAAGCAAAAAACGGTAGCTCATTCTCGTTTTGCGATCCGATTCTATACGGGCTGTGGATAATTGCGATAAAATCTTTTCACTATTACCGCTTATTCTAACTATGTGCATATAACCTTTGTATAAGTTGTGTCTATGAAAATGTCTGTGAATGCTCCACACAAGGGTTTTGAAATATGGCAACCTAGTATGAGAATCATCAAGTTGAATCATCGATTCGATTTTCTGCGAAATTGTCAACTTGCGATTCTCTCTTGGGAAATTCCACACAGCAACGATCATTATCAGACTGTAAATTTTTTAAGGGCCGTGAAATACTCAGAGTATGAAGTGGAGCGAAGAAATGTAGAAAAATTCTCTCACGGTTCATGCATTGAGAGACTCGAGTTCTTGTAGCATCTTCTACCGGATTAAAAATGTTGTATACAATATAGATAGCAATATAGCAGCTTGTGTCAAATTTTCGGCAATCACCAACACTGACTAAGGACAATATTTATATTTTTCAATAACAGACATAGCAAAAATAGAATTGTAACAACATTGAATGGGTTCTCAATAGACGAGAAAAAATTATACGATATTCAAGCAAGCCGATGTATTACGATAGATACGTTGTTCGATGTAATCAATATATCAATTATCTGCATTATTTTCCGAAACAGAGAAGGATTGAGGTTGAGAGCGGTGCTGGTGTCTATTGTCGTGAAATGAGATTAGAGCCTTTTCAGTCACTGGGTGTTTTCTGCATGAGGAACAGAATGATAAAAATCTCCCGTAGGTAAAGCTCAATCATGAAAACCTTCTGTAATCCACGGAGATGCCCTGCCAATTGAGCCACTCTGGTAATGATGAAGATTGCCCACATTGCCTCTCTACTAAAAGAACACATGCACTTTCAGATGATTTCGAGCTCGTCGAGCTGAGTCAAATAGTATATAAAACTAGGGATAGGCTTGGATCAAAAGTCGGATTTCCAGCAATCCTAAAAGAAGTTTCTCTTGGAAAAATTCTCAGACATTTGTAAAACTTCGAATTGTAGTTGTACTTTATTTTTCCAGTTTGTTCTACAATTTTCTAGAGCGCCTAATCAATTTCCTACAACTACATCTTGAACACCATTTATATACTATTAACAGATTCCGAATTACAACGATTTGAAAATAGTGCATTCAAAACACTTCCGCTCATTTTAAAAATCACTCTTAAAATATAGTTTAAAAATATTGTGAATACATGTAGTTACACTCCAGCAAAGACATCATATTAACAAGATCCAGCTCCTATATTTCCCGAACAAATTATTGGCAACATCCTTTTTTGCGAGCATGGTGCCCTCAGACTCCAGATAATAAATAACGGATGATGCTACATGATAATAGCATTAATCGCTAATAGGCTAAATATACAGCTAATAAATGATAATACATATGTGTGGATAGTATGCATTCCGAATTCCGAATACTGATTGTTTTCATTTCATAATAAGCTTTCATATTGCTGATTCAGAGTTACAAGAGTTTTCTGGGTCCTTGCCAACATTAATAATTAGTGTATGGGAAAAATAAAGAACAATGAGCTGACTGAAGTTTGACATTGTCCACCAAAATATTGCCGCTGATTTCTGAAGCACAAATCATTTGAATTACACATAAAATGTTCGAATCATAGAAACAAACAAAGCTTTACTATCGATCGGTTTACTGATATTAATAAAAATATATAAAAAAATTTCAAAGAGTCATTATACTATTAATGTTATGGTTAGGGCTATAATGTTATAGACATGTTATTTCTAGATTGGGACTTGAACATATAACATTACATTTACATATTTTTTCCAAATGTACACGGTATATGAGTGTTCAAAATATGTGTTAAATAAAACCTTTTAAGTTATTTTAGCATCCCTATTCCCAATTAGTAACAATGTAATTGAATGGATTTCCATGTCCATATTCCCTCACCCAAGGTGTACTATGTGAGACTCATTTAACGATTTATCGAACGCCCTTATAAACAACCTGGTAGATGCCTTGTGCTTTCCTTCGGTATACCTGCCTATTATTTCACTTAGCAGAAAGTCAATCACATAAGTTTATTCAGCTTTTAATAGCTTTATGCAATGTGCGATGATAACGATCACTTGTCTCGTTAGCGTTGGTTACTCATAAGACATAAGCATACAGCCACTCGAGACCCTCAACATTCGAATAGAAGACAAACAAGATGGCACGTTGGTCTGGCTGGGATTTGAAAGCTGTGAGTGAAATCATAAAACAACATCTATCAACGAGAGTGCCCAGGAAGAGTAAAAGTCGATATCATTTCAATGTTCAGTGTATCGGCGCAGAAAGTGAAAGTGCAAGTGCTCCTTGATGACATGAGTAAATGGAAATTATTATTATGAAAAAAAAAATCTAATCACTATGTGCGGTGCAGAGACGAACTGTGGCCGCTGCACAAAGCTCGGCGGATTTAATTGAAGTGGGAATAATTTTTATAATGATTCGTAGTACATACATTTAGCAGGCGGTCAACATGTGAACTCAGCATGAAAAGCTAAGTAGCAGGCTACCAGCAGGAGTTCTAATACGTTTATTTATTTTTTGGAACAACTAATTACTAATATAGCGATTTGCTACAAATAATTTTGCAATGAATTTGGAAAGTAAATAATTATTTTAATTGTTATTGAATCAAAAAACTATTGATCTAATGGGGCTGCTTAAAAATGCACGCTAGCAATAATTTATAAGGAGCTGAACTAGTTTAAGTTTTAACAACGTAAACGACTGTATCTGAAAGCGAGAACACATGTTGTGTTATCCGTTATGACTAACTGCAAAAGAACAAGTTAATAAAACAAATTTTCCGTATAAAATCGCGATAAAACAAAGCCCACTACTTTAGCAGTGGAAAGCAAGCCATTGTTCGAAGCTGGTGGAATTTGTTATTACTCTAGGGTATTTGAACAGTGCAAACAAGAAATCCGGGCGCAAGTTTGCAGTGATGCGACGGGTATTCAATTTGTCAGAGCGCCGCCAATTAAAGCAAACACCTCGGTCGGCACAGATTTAACGATCGGTGGGTGAGTCATTTCCATTCCTATAAATGAGCCCTAATGGAGTTATTATGTCAGCTGGAAAATCGTTTGTATTGAATATATTAGTAGGTTGGCAGCTCGATAACAATTCAAATAAACTCAAGCAAGAGTGTTTAGATCTAGATCGCGAGCCCGGCGTTGGCGCAACATCAGCTTAGGATAAAAGTAAAAAGTTTTTTATCCAAAAATATAAAAACGTTGAACCGCTTCAATCAACTCTCCTCCTTGACTGGTTCCTCTGACATCCGGATGCTGCATAGTCTTAAAAAACTTTATGTCCCCTGTCGATGCTATTTCTCACTCAAGCCAAGAACATTTCTTATTGTAAGCAAAAAACGCTTTTTTCCTATATTTTCTCGGGATGCGCCTATACAAATTGCTCAAAATTGTAGTTCTAAATTTTTTACCGCATAACTGCAACAATAACACATCTAAAATCCAGTATGGACAATGCAAAAGATATAAAAATAGCTACAATTGAAGTATGGATTCATTTCGTTATCAGTTACTGGTTAACAGTTACTGAAGTCAATAGACTGGATTTCAGAGAATTATGGCTTAAATGGCTACGGTCATACTGAATTGGTCTCGAAATGTATGAAGTCCCTCAAGGTAGCCACTTTGGACCATATATATTTTTACTCTACCTAACCGAACTCATCTTATAATTTAAATGCAGCAAATTTGTTCAATTTCAGTTCTAGTTAATTTTGGTGCGAACAATGTGTTGGTACAAAAAACGAGGAGTTTTCAGGTCTGTCGAAAATAGAGATCACATGAGTTGGACGTTTCGTAGTATGTGCTAGCGATTGCCGAACTTCAGCAAGACAACTGTCATTTTCGTTCTAAATTTTCGGTTTATACTACCGCAGTTATTTTCCGACGGAATATTTTGGAGAAACTTCCCGGTGGTCATTAGAAAAAAACTAATGATATTTGAGAAATAGTTCAAGAGAAAGACGTCAGAATCTTCGATCTATTCAGTAAGTACAAACTGTTTGTTGGTTATTTATAGAGAGTGCTTTCCACATTCTACTTTCATCGTCGGGAAGTCATTAAATGTATTTTTTGTATGGTTATACAAAAATAAAATTAAATCGTGATCCACGATTGCTTATAATTTAAAAATATCTTTATTTAATTTCAATTGTTGAAGTCTCAGTGATTCATAAATTCCACTTCGTTGCTTTTGCTGAACATTCAGCAAAGGTTATACCGAACAGACAATAAACTTTTTGGTAACGATTTCGGTAATAACTGACATTTGTCAAAATTAAGTTTACAGAGACTTTTTGCAACGTTTTCTTTTGCCGAGATTCAGCAAAAAAGTGTGAAATGAAAATACGATTTTTGTTTGACTAAACATGGTTCGACTCTTTCTATGGTACCTTGTTTCATCTTGTTACACAATTAGAAGCTTTGAATTATAGTACACTTAAGTCGTTCCTAATCGGATTATAGTACCTTTGCTTTGATACTACGCGAATACCCGCTAAGAATGAAATATGTTAAAATGTTATGATCGTCAACAATTACTTTGGACTGAAATCAGTAGTAATTCGATGATTTCGATGTGTTTCAGCTTTTTTCGAAGAAGTTTGTGCTCACATACTTAAAGTAAATTGGGCAAATTTACGTCTCCTGATACCTACATTTTCGAGTCTGCGTGGAAGTCTGAGTATGTTTGTCATAGATTTAAGACATTTTGAAAAAAAAACAGTTATTTGACGAATAACAATTCAATTAATTGCGTCACTCTGTTGTGCTCAATGGAAAGATAGCGAATATATAAACAATTGTGTTATGTATTGAGAAATGTTTCACCTATACATTTTGTGATAAAAATAACGATGAAAACTCCCCTACACAAACAAAATGTTTAAATTGAGATAGTGGTGAGACTTAATTACACAATTAAATCAATAAAATGTGATGTTTGTATCGTCAATACAAAACACACACAAAAAATATTAATATAGTAACAAAATTTTATAACCGTATAACAATGAACAACTATTATGTCAACATTGAGTTCAGTTCGTGCTAGCATCTCATCCGACACAGTAGGAAATCGTTTACGGTCGCAAATCATATACGGTCGAAACAACAGAAACAAAGACAATACAGTACAGTGAACAATAGAGTGTACGAAATGGGCAATACGATTTAACAAAGCCTGAAACTTGGCCTACAAGACCAAATTCAATTTGTATAGATTTCAAGCACTGCAAAGTTAGACCAGCAGCAAATCTTACTTAGAGAACGAATGCATCTAGACTCTAATAATGTAAGTGAGATTCAATTCAACAAGGCGTCTAACTGTGTGTACATAATGTTCAAACGTGAAAGAGATGCAATTGCATTTGCCTCGGTTCACAACGAGGTACACGGTGTTGATCATGACAATGTTAAATATAAAATCCCTGGGTACATGGTGGACAAGAAGTACGCGTGCATGACCTTCCCCCGCAAACCAGCGATCAGTACGTTCGGGAAAACATGTCGCAGTATGGTGAAGTTCTTTCCATCGAAAGGGAAGTATGGAGGATTTTTTTCCCCGGTATCCGGAATGGCGTGCGAGTGATACGTATGCAATTACGTAAGACAATTCCATCTTACATCGTTTGTGGTCAAGATGGAATACATCCGTGTAAAAAGCTGATTACCTCTGAAAATCAGCTAATTATATGTCAGTTTTGTGAACAACCTGCACACTACGGAAAACCTTGCACTGAAACTGTGAAAAGGACATCTTCAATCAAACACAAGGTCAACCGTTCACCAACGGAAACTAGTGAGCGCAGTACTTCTGTTCCACCATCAAACCAACCAGCAATTGCAACCAATGTACAACAAGGCGCATCTACAGCAACTAGCAACGAGCTGAAGATTGCGAATAAAAAGGTAAACGAATAGAAGACAAAAATCAATAATAATACCACCGATGCGTCTATCGTTGACGAATCGAGCCACGAACAAAGTGCCTCTCAATCCTTTCAGAAGGGAAATGGAAGCTCCTCTCTCTCTAGAAAAAGGGTTGACAACGAGATCCAATACAAAAAAAAATTTATCTAAAAAATCGGCTCAATCGGCCACGTATAACAAATAGGACTGAATAAAAATATCTTTTAAATAAAAAAAAAGCATTGAGCTCTTCAGGAAATAGTAAACAAATTGTTTTAATCGATGACGCTTAAATTTGATGAATTGAAGTGAATCGACTATAACATATCGACATATTACATCATAACAAAAAAAAATCGAAGTGTCTCTTTTTACGTTATACTGCCCTCAAGATCACCGAAGCCTACGACTAGACTAGTTTTTATAAGCATAAAATACAATCGCACCGTACACCTATTGAGCTTTTTTGTGAAATTTGATGACTAGCGCCAGTACTGAGTTCTGCTAGTCATTCTGCTTTACGAACGACCGAAGCAATGCCATTTCAAATAAAAATAACTGGTAGGTCACGTTTCGCGCGAATCGTTTCGACATGTACAAAGTTTTTGTGAAAAGGAATACGAGATGTTCGGAGTGACGCAAAAACCTTAGAGTGTGGCTGCGGAGACGAGTAAACTTCCAGAGTTATTATAGTGTTTTTTTTTTCAACATTATTTTATCAACCCTGTCATGACCAGCTAGTTTAAATACGTTCTTTGGTTACATCAAATTATGTTAACAGTTAGTGGAACTAGCAGACCTGCACTAAAGTTAAGCTGTTATGTTGCAACTGTCGGGTGTGAGTAATCTATTATGTTATCTTGAATCTAAACGTTTTAAGCTATCATGTACCATTCACTTATCTTTATATTTTCTAGTTCGAAACAAAAATGGATAAGATAAACAAAATGAATTGTTTTTATATTCCAATCTCTATGAACACTAACTAAAAGTTGTTTTCAATAGATTTTGAGCTCATTTATAAAAAGTGCAACTAACACCTGCCGTTTGCTCCCGAAAACTTTTCGATCATCAAGCCCTAACAAGTTTATAACAAAAAACTGTTTTCGTAGCAAGTGCTGATATAAGTCTTGTCTCGTTAGTAATTAAAATATCAAAATGTTCTAACAAGTATCAAAAAGAGAAATAGTTTAGATACGACATGTTGATCGGGTTATGAGGCGATTGACTTGTCGTGACCGGTCGATGAACGTTTTTCTGAAAAGCCAGAAATGAGTGAATTCAAGGAATTGAAGGTTTTAGTCCATAAGGGTTTGGCGGTCTTATCGAATGTGACACATAAAATTGTTTCGTCAATTAACGAAACTAGAAGAATAATGGAAATATTGTACTGAATAAGATGTGTTAAGTCTAATTGGACCAATCGACAAATCTTGTTAGTAGCTGTTAGTTACTAACTGTTTCGGTTAAAATACAATTTAATATCAAACATGAGTCTTGTCTTAGCAGGTTAAATATATTTATTCATGTATTCTAAATCTCAATAGACCACCATGCATCCGTCTGCATTGGTAAAAAGCATTCTCATAACGGTTCACTGATTGGCAAAAAACAAAACCAAGTAGAACTTCCGCACTGCAACAAAAGAAATCAGTAAACCTGAATTAGCCATGGCAGTGACACTCCACTGCCTATAGCTGTATGTGTTTACGTTGTCGTTGACGTGCGCGCTGCAACGGCCACAAATAATCCTAATGAGAATTTTGACTTGTTTTCAACCTGTTCAGCCGGTAATTCGTTCAACTTTGTTGTGAACCGAGCAAACATAGGACTGGACTGCGTAACTAATCCGGATTGTCAGTTATTTATACGCCTACTGTTGAATTATTACATCCCGTAGGCGAACTGGCATTTACTTCCGTTTACTAATTTTTGTTTTGCCACTCAATATTGGATTTTTTTGCTTCCAGCAGTACATTGCACTTTAGTTCGCCGTTTTTGCACATTGCTTTGTATTACGGAATGTTGTTGTTAACGCTGATGCAACTCTGACCCGCAACATAAATTTTCTTTGGTTTTTGTTTTCTCTACTTCTGCAGTTCCAGTGTGTGTAAAACAGATCATTTTACTAATGATTTTTATCGCCTTTTCTTCTATTTCTCCAAGCAGAATTGCTTTCATTAGGTCATTATCAAGGAATATTACTGTGCCATACTTGCAGCATTAAGCTTTGACATTTAAGTCGAACTCATTTACTCACTTAGATACAATCGTTCTTCTCACAGCAAACCATTTCCTGAGGCTAAACAATTTATCACCAAATGAGATCTCTCATGGCGAACCTGCACATTTTTCACATCATTTCAGCAAATCTTCAATAAAAATGATAAAGGTCATAAGTCGTGATATTCATGTCTCTTTACTTTTATACCATGCCGAGCCGGCCATCAAGTTTATCGCCGACAAATAAGCGTGAAACGTAGCTTGAACGATTTTTACCGTCAAGTCAATCTGGCTTAAGTCGGGTAATTGTGGTTTACTTTTTCCTTTTCCCTAAAAAAAAGATTGAAGTACAACTTGTCTTAGCCGTTGAGCCATAAAATCTAAATGTTACTGGAAAAACCAGTAAGAAGCATGCATAAATCTACAATTCAGCGCCACGACGGCAATATGCAAGTGCACCACCAATCAATATGAAACTCACGGAAAGCTTCTCTGGTGTAGCGGTACTACGATGCAGCATAAACTTGACTGGGAGATTTGCACAGCAGCGTTGAATCCTCACTCTTAGCCACACAGACCTGCATAAGGAAAGGCCGAACGATGCATAGCAGTGAGGTGGCAATGCAATGAAAAATGGCTCATTAGAGCTTCTAATTAAATGATTAATAAAAAGAGCAAATGACGCAAATAATTGAGTACGTATATGGTGGATTGTGACAAGTTCATAGCTCGGGCATTAGAGGACAATGCTATCAGACATAAGAAAGTTCAATTAGTTTTCGAATCGCTTACAACGGAACTTTTTCGCTTGTTTCGTAGTAGATTGTGTTTCAGTTAAAAAAAATTAGGATTTAGACTACTGAAAATTTATTGCAAATTAATGTTTGAGTATTATGAAACACATTCATAACAAAGTATAAGTAATCTTATTTATGGGTCCTGGAATTGGAAAGTTTGCTCTTTAAAGTAGAGCGCAGATTAATTTCTTAACTTTCTTAAAGTTTACAAAATGCATATTGCTATTGTGACCGAAACCTTTCTAAAATCAAAATTATCCCAACTTATGTTGTTTATCAACATGACAGTGTTACTGGAAGGGGTGTTTATCCGACGTCAACTAAATCATCGAATTTTACCTTCTTCCAATATGAAACCACAGAAAATAGATATACAAGCTTGAACAAAATTTTTCAAAAACCTGTGTAAATTGTAAATTTGCTATACGTTAGAAAGAAGGAGCTCACTACTGCCACCTACTCGACTATTCGCCTCAAGCTTTCAAAACATTCTACTACGTTCCGCAACGATAACAAAATCCTCCTGCCTGTTATAGGAATATTCCAACTACAACAATTTTTACACTTACCACACGATTTTTCTAAGTGTTAAAGACAACTTAATTTCCATAGCGCATAAATCACACGAGAAATCGATCGGAATAAAACAAAAATAAACTTGTCATTTTACCCAACAGCAAAACAAAACTCTAGCGTGAGTGAATGTTGCACCAAAAAATTGTGGCTCATGTGAAAGCTGCACCCAAATCGTGGTTGCACCTTGGTGGCAGAAGTGTTTCCAACGTATAGCAAATTTGAAATTTACACAGGATTTTGAAAAATTTTGTTCGAGCCTGTATATCTGTTATCTGTGATATAACTATGGGAGTAACTATGATGAAATTAACTTTTCGTTCAATATCTTTGAAAAGTGATGTCAGGTCTGCTTTTTTTCCGCGAGATGAGAACCGAATACAAATTATCTGATTGAACTATATTATCTGCAACTTTTATGATAATAATCTCATGTCTGCAAGTTTTGTTTTCAATTCAAACATCTTGCACAACTTTTTTGCAAGTTTTGAATTTTATATCAATGTTGTTCTAAAAATGAAGAAAACTGCACACACTGATCTGAAAATTCAAGAGGAAGCCAAAACAATGCGTACTGTGCAGAAATATATTTTTTACAGCAAGTTTATCAATTCGGCTTAGAATTTTTAGCCTTGCAGAGAGCATCAATCATTTCACTAATTATTCTTTCACAAGAGATTTATAGCAGTTTCGACGTATATTGTGCCTTGGGCAATTATGACAGCCGTTTGGAAAGTTTTTGATAAGTTGCACAATTGTTATAGTTACTCCCGTTTTACATGACGATGTGAATTTTTTTGTAAAGCTTCTAGTGAAACATTAACAAGTTGGTGATTTACTGCAGAATTGTTCTAGATGTACTTAAAGTTGTTCTACAGTGATTTTTTCGATAGTATTGTGAAACTTAATAGTGATAAGTTTCACAACCAATTTTAATATATATTTCTAAATATATCTAACATGAATAACATTTCTAAATCAATTGTAAAACATCTTGAAAGTTCAATAAGTTACATTTGCTACTTGGGGTGTTTTCTTAATCATCTGATTGTTTTCCTTATATTTTTGTGGTTGGGAGAATCTTGTTTTACAGGTAAGTTATTTTTTTTCCTAAATTGGATAAGTTGCAAAACTCTCATTTCAGCTATTTCTACGATCAAGTGAGTTTATTTTACCCAAACCTGACTTTTTCTAAGTTAGTAATATTTACCCAATTAATAATTTCGAGGAAATAACTCAAAACGAGGTATTTTCATTTAACTCAAAATTACCTTATTAAATGAATGTGCTTGGATGAGTCGAAAATAGCTAATTTTGGGTAGTTTCTATTTTCCGTGTAGCGAAAAGTGAACACCCAAAATAGTATCTCATGTGAACGCGGCACCCAAGTGTACACTCAATAGTGTCGATCGCGGTGACATCTCCAATTATTCGTCACGCTGAATGAGCAAATTTTTCTCACAGTACATCTGTGAGCTTGTATATTTATTTTCTGCTGTTAAACTTATCGAGAGTATGGGAATCAAAACAGAAACCATTTAGGAAGTATTTTTTATTGCTACGGCGTATTAGCCATTTTAATGCACGGTGAGCAAATATATTTATTTAAAGTCGATTTGCAAAAACTCATCTAAATTTTTCGTAATAGGGTATCTAAATGCTAAGCATAGTTCATGAAATCACCGGCAAAGTAACCGGAATGTACGACTTCTTCGTAATCAATTCTCTACTGGTTACTATACAGTTTTAATTTCACATAGCCCAACTTGTTTCACTTTTGTAAAAAATCATTCTTTACTCTTACGATCCAGTCCAAACTGATCGAAGTCGCACTAATAGTGAACTGATTACTGATGTAGACTTTAACTTAGGTCGTCCTTCAAGAACATTCGGAATTTCAAGTAAAAAAATCATAGCAATTAGTTCTCTACTTAACTACCATGGGGTTAATTGGTTTGAAAACAGATTTCAAGAAATTGTTTTACAAGAAAAACAAATTCAATTCTTCTATCATCGACGGCAATCTTCAACTGCACAGTCGTTTGAAGAACGCTCGTCAACGGCAATATAATCGTTCTCGTGATCATTCTAATAAATTCATAGTTAAATAATGACATAAAGAAATTGAACATAGATGCGGATTGAAAATTTAGTGAAATGAAACAAACCACTTACAGCATGTTTACTCAAAGAGTACACTTTCACAGAGATGCAATGACTTTCCGTTGCACTTTTTTATGTAAATGTAATAAAACAACACGACATATTTGATAGTGGAAAGTAGAATAAGGCGCTCCTACTGGCTAGAACGCACTCCTTCCCTTTTTAAGCATTCAAGACAAACAAAAGTTATATCACTAGCACTATCTTTTTGTAGGATCTTTCTGCTCTTCAAGTTTGGTAGTTACCGTCTGCTGGAAAATATGAATAAACTGAGAATATCACTAGGCAGTTTTCAATGTATGATTTTGCGTCCAATAAATAAGCATTTTATCTGTATAAAACGTCTAACACTCGGCTGTTATTTAGTAATTAACTTTTAGCAGTGCTTATGTTTCTATTCATGGTTTAAACATGCAAAGAAGCAAAACCACATCTTTAATATTTCAAATTTGGATTTCCAATTGCAATAAGTTGATTACGTTAATAATTTTTAATGCAAGCAATATTTCTTCCACTGTTTTTTTTTACTATTTTGATATTTTAAAGTGTATAATGCATCATTGTTTTGAGGCATAATGTCTTTTGTTATGTTATTGTTGACAATTATATTTCTCAGCCGTATTGCAATGAAATACCCACATTCTGGAAAAAAATATTTTAATACATTTAGAAATATCTCATTATTTTCTTAAGAGGAACATTTTATAATACTTTCCTACACAACACAACAAATGACATTACTAAGACGAAACTAACTACTCATAAACTGTAAATCTTCTGGTATATACACTGCAGTTTCTCTTCTAAACTTAAAAAAAGCATTTGACAGTGCTTGACACTAATTAATTATCTTTCTGCGTAAGTTCAGAGTTTGTTTCCCTAAACAAAAACGAAGTAATCATACCATCACATAAGATGGTTTAGAACTAATATGCTATGATACAAATCGCTCTTTCTGGTATCACATAGAAGGAATCCAGACGAATATAATAGTCAAAGAGAGTAAATATTTATATCCTCTTGTAAACAGAAATTCAACATTGCTAAAAAACGCGTTATTCCCAAGTATGTATCTGGAATCAGAACAAACAGGCTCAAGAGACACGTTTCGCTGGTTATTTATATCTTAGCTGTCATTTCATTGGCTCAATTTTGATTAATTTATATACCTATATTGGTATATTGGTATATAAATTTGGAATTTTAAAGAGACCCTTTTCCACATAAACGCATTGAATACATTATACCATTTCATATGTATAAAAGAATTAATTGACAAACACCCGGATTGAATCGTATATCCCTATCGAAAATGAATAAAGAATTACACTTAGGATTTCTGCAAAACTAGGTGCGTATCTGTTTCTAAATTTTCTTAGCTATATATATTGAATTCAGCAAGAAATCTACTCGTTGACTCGATTATAATAGCTTAGTAGAAATTATGCAATGACTGAATAATTAACTTAGTTTCTGAATATTTATAACAAACAAAATAGAACAAGAAGTTCAAAATCAGCATTTTCAAGTAGCTATGATGTATTC
This sequence comes from Malaya genurostris, assembly GCF_030247185.1. Classification (NCBI taxonomy): domain Eukaryota; kingdom Metazoa; phylum Arthropoda; class Insecta; order Diptera; family Culicidae; genus Malaya; species Malaya genurostris. The sequence goes on along the minus strand of NC_080571.1, from coordinate 118,385,012 downwards.
ATTCGATATCTGTATTATGAAGCGTTTTTTAATCAGCAAATATTGTTCAATCATTTCAATCCAATACATCTGACCTGACCAAATTAACGAAGGAGAGGCGTTGAGTATCGATATCCGTAACGGTAGTTTGTAATTATAATCTTGTCTGCATTCGAATCTTACCAAACGAACGCCTAATTCCAATCAAGAGGCACGTTGGTTGCGCTTATTTAAGCTGATCGTAAATTCCGTCCTGGGCATTTTGTAAAAAAAAGTCCCATTTCCTGTCGGCCAGTGAGTCGTCACTGATTCGTTAAACCATAAAAACAAGCTTTATTGAGTGCGGACTATGAATACACCTGGCTAAGCATTAAATTTGGATTTAAATAAATTATCGTGTGCTGCTGCAGTAATAATAAAGGAAGCACTTTTCAGCAACATATCAGCAAATGTTAGAAATTCAACACGAGTCTCGGGATGAAACTGCACCGTGGTAAATGGCGTCTGGAGCACTGATCTCTTCCGAAGAGATATATGTGGGCGTCTACGTCAAACGGGAAACCGATCCGTGCTATGATAGAAACTACTTCGATGCTGCAGTAACACTCAGTGGGCCACTCTAGAGGGTGTCAACCAGTTAATTAAAGGAAAATTTATATGCAAATTTTCAATTCAATGGACACTATCTCTGTTCATATCTTGGTTATTTAGCATCACGAAGAAATCTGTGCAGGCAAGCTGGGGCGCGATAGTAAAGAAAGAGAGAGGCAAGGCGATAATCGGTCGATGCAGTACTACTTGCGTTAGACCTGAATCTCTGGTGTAATCCTATTTGCCTACAGAGAGACTGCATAACATGTATGATGCTGTTGCAGAGATTTATTAGAGGTAAACTCTTACGCGTTGCACCGGGCAATGCTGGGCATCAATTGGACTGCATTTCGCGACATTTTACAGGCCGGTATTATCGTTGCCATCGTCATCAACATCATCAGCCGCAGCAGCTACTATCATCATGATCTAAAGCAGAGGTACAACAGCTTGTAACTGATTATTTTAAAATGCATTTAAGCATCGAAACAAACACCGTAGGCAGCGGAAACCTTTGACGGTTGCGTGGAAACAGAGATGCTCACTCCGTACTCCCGCGTTATAAGAAACAACTCTATCCGCGTCGCAAGTTCTTCAATCAAAAGTCTGCTTGCGAGAAATGTGAATTTGCATTGGCGTAGGCAGTTCCTGGGCAGCAGTAAATTGCAAATGCATGTTATGCTGGCTGAGTCAACTTAGAGCGCGAAATGGAAAGTTCATCAACTTTGAATAGCCGAACCAACGCATGCACCGAACGGGCTGAGTGTGTCTCAGGCGGTAGAGGGTCGAACATATTTGCATCTAAGCCGAACAGACAACCGTAAGTACATCCGTATTGCCCAGCCAGGGTTCCTCATCGCGTTACTTATCAAATAAAATATAATCAAACACAGCCAATCAGCTGTAATTGAGGAGAACTGCCTGAGTACAAATGTGACCTGGTGATCCCCATGATAAATATTGTACACTGGAAAATATTGCATTGAAAATATCGGTATTGAATTTATGCATAATGAATGCTTGAATAAGATGGGACCTCCAATGAATATGACCCGCTTGTGATAAATTGTGTTTTTAATCACGTATTTTTAAAGATAAATATTTGCAGAAATTAGTTAACATATAGTTTAAACAATGAGCTGATTAGCGTTGTGAGTCGAGCTATGTTCTTACATTTTGGATCAATACACAAATTTGGCTCTTTCCGTTAGGTGTATTAAGTTCATTCTGATTGAGTACAATACTATTTCATAACACAACTTTTGAAAATCCAAAATTCATAACTTTTACTCTAAGCCTCAATAAAACAAACCAGAAACCCCTAAGAACTAACCAGCTATTTGAACAAGCAAAACGAAAGTCGGTATCCAGCAGCAAAGATAATTTGTTGGGTTTTATTTAGAGTAACCGAAGCTTCGCATGAGCAGCGTTGAATAAACAAATATAGATTTCGGTGGGGTTCAACTTATCGCTGCTCAAACACATTGAAATATTGTTTACTTTCACCGCATTCGATTCATGCCACCCGTCCATTCTGAAGCGGTGCTGGTCAGTTCAACTGCTACCATGGGTCACAAAGTCTCAGTCGGCAACCATAATGCTAGCAAGGTCTCGGCGATCTCACACTTGAAACTTTTATAGGAGCGACCTGTCCTCTAGATTTTATTTTCAACAATTATTTGATTTAATCGGAAGAAAAATAAACACTCCATTCTCTGATGGCTTGCGGACTTGGGTGCAATATATTCGGTTTTGGTCGAAACGTTTATGCTGTTGGAGTTCCAGACTGCATGGATATAAATGTATCGAGCCATATTTCAGCTCGTAAAACGATTTCTTTCAAGGTAAATAATATACCTCATGCTTGAAGCATGAATTTGTTAAAATATTGTAGGTAGTACGATTGAAGCTATCGCGGTTTCAATCAACAAGCCGTTTGAAGCTTACGAAAAATAAGTCTCATTTTAGCTGAACAACTGAATACCAAATATGCCTTGAACTTTTAATATAAAAAGATAATATATTCAGGACTTTTTCAGGACTTTTTTTCAGAAAACTTAACAAACTTCCATTGAAATATGTGTGGAATCTATCATCTCTATTGAAACCAAATTCAAAAAGCCTATTTTAATCTAGCTAGTGGTGCGATGATGCCTTTCTCATATTACTCATACTTTCGTGAAAAAACTTTTCATTGAATTAGTAATATAAACAAGATTGTTTGTTCTTGCACTCGCTGAGAAAATGAAAAAAAGTATCGTTTTGCTATTTTTGACTACTTTCCTAACTGGAAACTGGGAATTCCTCCTTTTTTGTTTCGGCAAGATATTTGACCATTACTTTCGGTACTGCGGGAATCGGAAAACGTGTACAACATAAGAATTATATTTGTCTATGAAATAAACGTATTTATATAAAAAAAATAAGAATTATATGGCTAATTCAAGTGGTTTTGTTCGTTTTTACAAAGTTATGATTAGAAACAGGCTCTTGAAATTAAAAAATTTCTGCCTATCACCATCCGAACTGGGCGCCGTATTCGAATAAAATTTAATAGCTTTTAATGGGTACATAAGACGTTTCATATGAATCTGCATATTTTCTACAATGTTTTGGAAATTGGATTCAAATTAAGTGCAAAAGCGTTCTATAGGAAAGTAATGATTTTTTTATGAATCTAAGTTTATGAAAATCAGTTCAGTAGTAATCTCTTGTCATGATGGACTTTCAGTTTCATTGAAATTTCTGTGAACAAAATTGTTAACTTCTGAGCAAGGCAAGGGTGCGTTTAATTCCACCTATCCTCAAATAAAAAATATAATCAAGTTCAAAGGTGTTCAATCGAGTTCATCTAATATAAATTAGAAATTAATCTTAAGCACTCAAAATTTATCCAAGGGTAGTTGTCAATTTCTCATGAGGAAACAACATAACATGGAATTCCGAGCTTGCATGACACAAGATCAGAGCATTCCAATTAAGGGCTGAGGCCAGTGTGTTTTAGGGCGTTTTAAAGAACTATTTTCACGCTTAAAATCTGATTTTCTCAGAAACGGTGACGAATATCAAAAAACCCAACTGACAATCTCTTAGAAAATTAGTTTAGATTATGCTGTGAAAATTTCAGAATGATTTGTTTGAGCGATCGAGAAAGTCTTTTTTCTGAAGGAAGAATTGCATAGCTGAAAACGGCAACTTTCAACCTGTTCATTGAATATCTCGCCTTCAAAAGCATGGATAAAAAATCTATCCTGACAATGTCTAGATAATTTAGTTTAGATGCGATTAGTGCATAAAAACATACACCTATGTTGTCGCGATAAAAATTAAGTGAATGTAATTTTTGTAAATGTAAGTCGATTTCTATGTCGGCGCCATTTTAGTTCCCTGGTAACGTAACGAAACATGAGAGAGAAATAAAATCGGCTCAAAAAGGCTGCCAAACAAGCGGCAGCTTTCTTGGATTTTATGTGATGTAGTCAAACTTGTAATCGAAAATATCGATACTTTTCTGGTCACCCGGCCACATCGAGAGTCATTTTACACATTTACGAGAGAGCATGGAGAGAAATGTAATACGCACAGCGAGCCACGTGGTTTTACGCTAACAACTGGCCTCAGCCCTTAAAGCTTCAAATCGTTTTATGGCACGTTTTTGTCGTGTTGTCTAGCAACAACCTACCTCTAGCATGCTACGAGTAGGACGCGTGCTTCCAACAGCTTCGCTTTTGCATCGATTGACCAATCAGAACGCTTACTCCTTCAAAAAAGTCGTCTATGGCAGGGAAATCCGGTATGATGAAAATTTTTAGCAGACAAATAGGACACTGCTCGCTAGTAATCAAAATATCAATCATATAGAATTGAAAATACGTGGCTTGATACATTCAAATCGAAACTTAGAAATATTTCCTATCAAATGATGAAATAATATTAATAATTGATACAAAATAGACTGAGCTGTAAGTGTATAAAACCTGACCACATTTCTACGTGTAGTTTTTCTTGAGTTTCTGATTTGCACCCCTATATAGGAAATAAAGATATGTTCCACATCAAAAAGTCCCGAGAGCAGATTTTGAAAATTTTCAGAATCAATTTGTTCAATGGTTAATGATACTCTCAATCATCCCAATCATCATATAATGACAACTGGTAGATTTTTTTATATATCAAAAGTAATGCTCGTTTTCCCATGATATTTTTTCATTTCATTTCTTTTTCGGACCGACAGTATTTTCACTGAATTCACTGAATGGGGAGAATCATTAACAATAATAGTCGTATGAACATTGTGTCATTGGAAAACATAATTCCTCAATTCCTGAATCGGATAAAATTCAGCAATTTTGTAGTCTTTTAATTAGAATTTTTGGTCTTGAAATTCGTTTTGGCCTTCCTTGAAAACAAGATTAATCTTCTCTATTCCCTTTCGGAACCGGAATTCGGAAACAGGTGTAGCCGAAGTTAGTTGAAGGATTGAAAGCGAGTTCATTCGATTCGAAATTTATGTAAATCAGTGTAGCCATCTTTGCAAAATCATATTGCGTTCCAAATAAAATTTGCTGGGTACCTTCCGGGATCGAAAACCAAATACCGGTATAACTGGAATAAGTTCATTTGGTTATCAACTACCAAAATCTGCAAACCCGATAAACCAGATTAATTTATGTGAAATTGACATGTTTACATCTCCGGAATCGAAAGTCGGATCTTACTAAAAGTAGGATGTTTTTATGGAAGGAAACCGGTTCAGTAAGTTACTAGAAAAATGTGTTACACTATTTTTAATTTTTTGCACATATAATCTTGTAGTTCCAGAACCAGAAATTGGATCAAGATGAAATTCAGGTTCTTTGTTCGGGAGCAAAATCTTTCACATGAATATAAATTTGTCGAAAACGGTTAAGCCATCTCGAAGAAAAGTGAGCTCATATTTTTATCACACACGTACACTTTACTGATCTCGACGAACTGATTTGAATGGTATATAGATGCTAGAAATTATGTTCTTCAAAGTAGCAGTAGCAGTTTAAATCAATATAATTATGAAATTGTTTTTTGGATTCGAAAATACTGCCGCCTTTCCAATACATATGTCATATTCAAACGAATTCGATATTTCCAAAACGAACCGTTCTAAAATCGAAACGATGCAAAATGTCATTGGAAAGGGTGCTGTATACAGTCTATCTGGTACTTAGAAAAAGTTGCATGCATCAGTATGATGAATCGTGTTTCACTTTACTCCCAAGCATCGCTTTATAATATAGCGGTCAAAACTCCTACTGCTAGAATAAGGGGAATAGTCCCTTAAACAAAAATGTCGATATCTCCGTTAAAAATGGACGGATTTTAACAGTCTATGGCTTCTTGGATAGATATTACCATGTGGACTCTAAGTTCCAAAAATATTTTGTTGACAAGGACAATTGTGACAAATATTGTCAAAAAACTGAAAAATTCGTCATAAAACTTCATATAATTGGAAAGTAAACATCCTATCAAAAAAACATTCAATAGCGTTCAGGCCGACGAGAAGATCTTTCATTTACGAACAGTTTGATCAAAATTGGTCGAGTCATCTCTGAGACCTCGACCTCTTTGTTAACAACACACACATGGACATTTGCTCAGTTCGTGGAGCTGAATCGATTGGTATATGAGATTCAGACCTCCGGGCCTCGAAAAGTTTTCCTAAAGTTTGAACTAATTCTATACCTATTTTTTACATTTATGAAAAAAGTAAAACAAAATTGTGAACGTGACGAAGTTTGACGTTTACTATTTAAGGGTGAGCGTGATGGGTAAGCCGATATCTTTCACGCAGCCTGCCTGGGTTCGATTCCCAATCCGGCACATAGGGTCAGAAAGCTTTTCTGGCCCAAAGAGGCGAATGACTTTAATCGAAACGAAAAAAAAAGATTACTGTGAAAAACTATCATTATTACATATAAATTGAAGTCTATTTCTCTGCAGCGAAGAAACTGCCATATCTAATAGAAGCAAAGATAAAACAAATATCATATCTATATTTGACATACCCATACGTAATAGCTGTTCTGTACTGTACTGCCGATTGCTTACCTGTAACAAATAAGAGAGAGAAAAATAAACATTCAATTATTACAAATACTAAAACCCTTTCCAAAATCAAACAGCACCACTTTAGTGAAACGAAACACCCAGCGAAACAGAATCGAAAAGGAGCACGAAAACAACAAGTAGAAGGGTAGGTCCAGATAAAAACAACCAATAAATAAAACGGTGGGGATTTATATCGCTTTAGATTAGAGATAAAGCACTTCATATTTCCACACTCTACTTGGCTTAGGCACCGAAACATTACAGAGCGGCGTCTAAACGACCGATAAGCAACCGCGGCTTGCCTTCGTAAAGCGCAGAAAGAATACCAAGAAGTCCAATGGAGGAAGAAACCCGTTGAATAGTCCTACTTTATGTTCAGTGGTAATCAAATAAACAGATAAAACAACAGCGCAGTTCCTTGGCGATACATGCATTTATGCTAGCCGTTCACCTGAGAGGAAACCTAGTTACAAAAAAAACAGTGTAAATCCCAAGAACTATGTAGGGTAATAATTTCCTACGAAAAGCTGCTCGTTAGTAAGTATTATTTATTTGCTCATGACAGAGTAAAATAGTTGGATGGTGATGATGCTATGCTGATTGTGTCGCTGTCGCAAGCGCGATTGTCTTATTGTCTGCAATGTGGGCACGTGTCTTCTCGCTGTAAATTCATGTGAATTTTGAAGAAATTATTTTAAATTTTCGCTAAATTACCATTTTTTATTTTCTTTTATTTGAATCTGTCGTAACAGAATCGAAGGCAAACTATAACCTTTTAATAATATCTGATAGTAGAAAATGATTCAAAAACCAACCGAAGGTTTCAGAATTTTAAGGCGTTAATAGATCGAGTCGAGGGAAAATTTTGCATGTGTAAATTCATTTTCATTTTTTTCAATCGTGAATTTATTTCTTTGAAGTGTGCGAATAACGCCTAAACTGCTTACTACTGTACATCGATTACCTTGTGGCAGCTACAACAGATTGTGGACAGGAAGCTTAATCGCTACGCTCTATTTATATTTTAAATATTAGCTCTTATCGCTTCATACTTGGCTTCTATAAATATGGGTTTCCGTCGGATTGGATTACGTTGTGTACGATGCCCAAACAAGAATAAGCTGGCAGCATGCATTTGCATACGACCATGATCAGAAATGGCTATACCTAGTATCGGCCAAGTGTAAGTAAGTGCAGTGAACATATATGTATATTTATTGTTGTTCAAGGGCACGATATACAGCGCTTGAGGCAAGTGAGAGTTCAAATGCAGACGGTAATCTTATGTTATCGCTAATGATCGTTTGTTTTCGCATCGGAAATCGCTCCCTCGTGTAGCCGTTTTTTCTATCACAATGTGCCACCACTGCTTTTCAATAGTAAGTAAAACAGGAACACTATAAAAAGAGTACTGGCAAACCGTAAATTTAGTGATTTATGAAAATTGTAAAGGTAAAAGAGTACGAAATATGTAGGTATTTATATTGGAAATATAACATTTGAAGTAGCATGAAATCTTAATCATATCGCTGTGGACAATGTGAAAAAGTTTTGGTACTTGCTTACCAGGCCCGTACCCAGGATTTCATTTCGGGAGGGGCCCAAAGATTAAAAAATAATGTTACTGAAGTTTGCTTCCCAAGGATACATTGTTCTAGTACTGAATTTATTAACTCTTCTCGCAACGATTATGCGATTGGAGAAGCGCACTTTTCTTGAATGATGGGCAACAAGTTTCTTGTTTCATATGTTTCGCAACAGTAATATATGCTAAGTGGAAACCGGAATTGAAACTGCTCAAATGATGTCGTACAGTCAGTTGAAAAACCGGATGTGGAACTTAATCCATTCAGGTTTTTGAGTTGGTTTCACAAGCAGTAATATGAATAAATTTTACATCCCTTACAAAAACGTGTTGAATCAATTGTCTTACATAACACATGGATCAATAAGTCCCGAGAAACAACAATGGAAACAATTTTTTTTGCAATATTTTTTTTTATTCATCAACATAATCACCTTTTAGGGTGATACAATGGTTCCAACGTTTTTTCTAATTTTTCAATACCATGTTTATAAAAAAAATTTATCTTTCGCTTCAAAATAAGCTTCAGTTTCAGCGATGACCTCCTCATTTGAGCCAAATCTTTTTCCCTGGAGCATTTTTTAAGATCAGCAAAGAACCAGTAGTCACTGGGGGTCAAATCTGGCGAGTATGTGTGTGGGGAAGCAGATCAAAGCCCAATTCGTTCAATTTCGCCATTGTTTTCATCGACTTGTGACAGGCTGTTTTTGTTCCATCGAAAGCAATCGCGGCACCCACTTGGAAAAAACCTTTTTCATGCTCAATTTTTCATGAATGATAGTAAATACACTTCCATATGATATCTGTGTCATCTCAGCAACCTCTCGGAGCTTCACTTTACGAAATTTCATTATAATTTTTGTCACTTCACTCACATTTTCCGGTGTAACGGCTTCCACAGGTCTACCCGAGCGTTCCGCGTCATTTGTGTCGGTACGACCACGTTTAAACTCGGCGAACCATCGACAAATCGTTGCTTTTGATGGATAAGAGTCCGGATAACATTTTTCAATCCACGGTGTTTTTACCCATTAAAAAACAATGTTTTATCAAAACACGAAACTCGGTTTTTTCCATTTTTTAAACAAACTACAAAACGACTTTACTCCAACCTCGATAACTCAACTGTTTCTAGTCGGATCGACTTAAAATTTTGACCCGTTTCAAGCAAAGGTTAGTACTCTAGAAAGATGTGGTTAGTGGTTTACTAAGAGCGCCATCTTTGCTTTAGTCTCGGGACTTCTATGTGTTATCTAACAAAAATAACCGATATGAAGCAATTGTGAAACATGCCAATTATAACAAGTTTTAATTGCTACTTGGGTTATGTACCTAATTCACGGATTTTACGGCTGTTTTTAACATACACTTTAAACTTCTCCACTGGAACTGATATTGTATTACATTTCATTGCGTTTACTGTCTTATTATTTTTGTAACACATGTCTGAGACATTCTAAATAATAATATTCAAGTGGTAACCTATGCGGTACCAAAACTCCTATATAATTGAAATTTACTGATGAGAATTAAAAACCAAAGAGAAAAGGGGATTGATGAGAGAAAGATTGATTGATTTTCGGCACGGTTAAAATGTTAAACACTCAAAAATCATCATCGGACTAAGCATACATTTCGTCACTTAAGATGTTATAACAAATCGCACACATGATAAAGCGGTTCTATATCTTCCGGTTCGAGGAAATTATAATGTCAAATCGCTCAGAAAAAAAACTATTTTAAATGTTTTGTTCAAGTGTTGATAATTTGGATGTATTTGAACAATAAAATGAAATTCAATTTTTTTGTCTAATAGTTTTTGTAAAATGAAATTCTTTGTCATTTTTTCAACAGCATCAAATTCTTTTCTCCCCGCTTGAACGACCAAAAGGCTAAAGCCAGGGTAAAATAAATGATATTAATAATAATAATAATGGCCCTTATTACCGTTCCCACTTCCACTTTCACATCACTCACATATCACTTCACTTGATTTTACCTATTACCAGTATCACGTATAGTGAAGTGATCACCGTAGTGGGAAAAACTTATTTTTTCAACAAAATGTTGGTGGCGTGATGTTCACAATGACACCAAGTTCATCCAAGTAAATATTTTTGTCTCTGAAGCGACATCCATAATAACGACCTAAATTCACTTCACTCGACTTTCACCGTGAAGTGATACCGATAATAAGGGTCACAATCACTTCACTTGGTTTTCATCGTGTAGTGATACTGGTAATAAGGGCCAATAACAACATCATATCATTCATAAATAAATAAAAATAACAGATTATAGATAATACAATAAACTTAAACATATTCAATCTATTAAAAAATCGGGAAAATTATGATACAATAAAAAATCGTAGAAGCTTAATCCGTTAAAAAAATTGTGAGTCAGCAATTATTTTAAAACTCATGACGAAAAGTATGACTCGGGGTATGGTACCCTACAGGTTTCTTTCGATGAATCAAGGAAATTCTTGGAAAAACATTCCATTTTGTGAAATTTGGCCTTTCTGTTTCAACAGACTTTGCAGCCGATTCTTAGCGTACAGAATCATTGCATGGCTAGTTCTACGATCCTACTGATACTATAAATCCTTCCAGGTCGGGGCTCGAACATATGGCAATTGGCTTGTAAGACCAGCACCGTATGCATTGAACCAGCAACCCAGGTTACGGTATATCAAGGAAATATGATAATAATTTTATTTCAAAGAATTACCATAATGAAACAAAATTCATCGTGACAAGTGGATTAAAGATTGTACGGCTCTTGCCTCAGAACGCTTTTGTGGCGATAGGAAAATGTTTTTTTTTATCATTGTAACTCGAAAACTGTGACAGTTATTGTCATTCTATGTGCAAATCACATTGAAATCATTTGAAATCACTATATGTCTCAAGTTATGCATAAAGGATTTAAGAAAAACTTAAAATCAGAGATTTATTCGGAAGAAAACGTCTCTTGGAAAAAAAAACATACCGAATCCTTAACTTTTTCAAATTTTCTTCTATTCCAAAACAAAATTGAGCAAGACTAGTATTGAAATTTTACGGAGATTTCTGTGCTTAGGAAGTTTCCGGCAACTGTAGAATTTTAAGAAGTTGTTATCAAAAAATGGTATTTTCGGTATTTTCAAGAAAATTCAGTAGGAAAATGTTTGATCTTCCCACTCCTACTAACCGACTCTACAAAGTTTTGATGCCCAAGAAGAAGTTGTAGAAAAGTAACTGGACACTCTGAAAAAAGCAAGATGCATCTTTTTATATGTTTTTTTCCACTTTGTTTTGCAATTCTTTAAAAAAGCATTCAACTGACATCTGCCATAGCTAGAATATCATTAATAATGTATTACATGACTAAAGAACTATTGGATAAATAATATTTGTTTTTTTTTTTAAATATGTTAACCAAACTCTTGACTTCTTTTCGCAGCTTTCCAAAAACAACCGAACGGAATTATGTCATCGTTGTCAGGCATAGTGGTAGAAATGATGTGCCAAATGTCACAGCCATAAAATTCCGAAACAAGCCCCAGATAGCTGCCTACAGCAACAGCTTCCAGTGGGGTTACGTTCATCCCACTCTCTAGGGGTAGACAATCACTGCACCGTAGTCTGCTGAGTTTATAATGCGGATGATCGTGAGCAGATAAAGATCGCCATAGCGACAATTTCTCAACATCGCACATCGTTAGAAGGTGAAGCGACAAAGGCGACCGCCGTTTGTAACCTGCCTAGTTTTAACGAAACAGCACGAAACGACAAAGATATCTATTCATAGCACTAGAACTGCAGATTATTAAATCGAACAGCCATGAACCAATGAACAAAAAAAATTCAATGTACCCCCTGTAGTATTCAAAAAGTAGAAAATTGTTTTTCTACTAATCAATTACGTAATTTGTCGAACCAAAGTAACATTGAATAGTATCATTGTCAGAAACAGCGAGTGGTCTCACAGTAATGGGCATTTCTGCTGGACAAATGACTTTTCATTAATTTGTTAGATTTGGCAGCGTTGAAAACATGGCATGACCTTAGCGTCGTTGAATGGATTTGTTTGTTATATAGGCAGGCTATGTCGCCTGTATGACGAGATTTTGCAAAACAACAAATTTTGATAGGCGTGTGGAGGTCAGATATGCTTCTGATTTGGTTGGTCGGCGCCAAAGGCTACCATGAGTAACGGTTCATCAAACAAAAATTGGCGATAAATCAATTTCGGATGTTTCAACAGACTCGTGATGGCCATTAAAAAGAGTATATGCAGCGCGCATCAGTCGGGGGTGACTGATTCGCGTCACCTGGGGATAGCGTAGAGGCTGCGCTAGTAGCGAGTTCAGTTTTAATGATTTGGTTTGATTGGTCCCAGTCGCAGGTTGATGCGCTTGAATGGCAAAGATCATTTCTCACATTGTACATTGGGTTAATGTTTGTTGGCATTTAGGGTTATATAAAGAAAACTTGAAATTAACACAAAAGGGCAATTAAATCTCAAATGAAGCATGAACCTAAGAACACGGTAACATTATCAGTAAACGTAATGGAAGTCTGCTTGAGCGAATCGTCGGAAAAAGTGGAATTCAAGCGTCATGAAAACAAAGTAAAACTTCCACGAAAACAAAACGTGGGAAAATATTTAAGTTTTAATTTCCTTCTTATGCACTTTCCTGGCAGAGGAACGACAAAACAGAGCGTGTTGAGACCACAAAAACGATACCAGGCGAACGAAAAGGAAAAAAAAACTTTGGCCAGTGCTCTTCCATAAGAATTCCTCGTCTATCAGACGTTCTTTCGTCATTGTGATGCATCCAAATAAATCATACGACGAAGGAAACCAGTCAACTGGATCACAAAATTGGATTTACAGTTATAATGAAAAAAATTTGGCTTGGCTATTTGTTTTAATACAACTAATTATCTTGTTTATTATTTTCAGATAAGATATGCTATCTTTTTCAATTAGATTCTGCATAATTTTACTGTTCCGAACAGTTTAGAGAATTGAGCGTTTCTGGGTTTTATCTTTCATAATTTAGCTATAGACCATCAAATGAATATTTTGATGATAAATGTAGAATTTTTTGTGGACATTATACAACGAGAATTTGGGAGTTTATAAAATTGTAGGTCGAGGAAGAACGACCGGTTTTGATCTTACTAATCGTATCACGTTCGATGCATGTTTCGATTCTTTAATACATTTGAATATGACCAACGGATGTGTGTAGTAGAGATGGTCGGGTATAGAAATTCTTATACCCGAACCCGACCCGTACCCGAGTGATCAGCAAAAAAATTTATCCGTACCCGACCCGTACCCGATCAATAATTTAAAAAAATTACCCGTACCCGACCCGTACCCGAAAAAAATAAAAAATTTTACCCGTACCCGATTAAAAATTACCTGTACCCGTACCCGACCCGAATGAGTAGTAAAAATTTTACCAAAATTCAGTATGGAAAAATTAAAGTGTTTTACATATCGAGCCGTATCAGGCTCTAGTTGGTAAGTAAAATACATTAAAATGCTTGTTTACATTTAAAAATATAAATACACTGTGAAGCATGAATACAGGGTCCGTCATGTAACTTTTTTTTAAACATGCAATAAAACACAAACGGTTCATTCGATTTCAAAATTTATTTTTTTCATATTAAAGTACAATCCTTCCGGTTAATTGTGGAATATAATTTCATTCAAACTGCTGCCTCGGCTGGCCGTCACTCTCTGAGGATGCATCGGCTTCTCCACGATAACGTGCGGGTTTTCCGTTCCCCAGATGCGACAATTTTGCTTATTAACAGACCCGCCGAGATGAAAATGCGCCTCATCCGAGAAGATGATTTTTTTTGCACACATTCCGCAACATTACCATGATTTTCAAGGTAAAACTGCACTATTTTCACGCGTTTCTCAAGCGTATACACAACCAATTTCGTTCAGCGGAAGGATACAACTAAGTTTCTGTCAAATCAGAAGTGACATTGAGGTTACTAATGTCGAAATAACCGCTAGTTCAAAAATAAATGTTAGATGGCGGACCCTGTAGATTTCCAATGTCTTTGGTACTTTATACTCATTTACACATGTCATCAAAAGGGAGTAATATTTACTCAAATTTTTCGAGAAGCATATTTACCCAATATGTCGTAATACCAGTTTTATTCAATTTTGGGTAGGTATGGTTTTTACGAAACAGTGTGACTTTTGATTCGATTCTTTAGAGCCACAAGTAAGCGTGCTCATTATCTTGACACACAAATAAAAATTCACATTCAAATCACTTGAAAAATCACGTAAAATGGTTCCAAATGTCTAATTGAATATTATACCAAAGACAAATAATAGAGACATGTATGTGCTTACAAATATTAAAAAAAATCTGGTCCGTTCCCGGTACCTTCTGAAATGACTGCACTCACCGCTTGGTGGAGCGCGAGATTAATTGCATTGTTATCATTTCGACCAAAGTGTGCCATGAAATCTCAATATATACAAATGAGCTAACGTATCGAAAGGGTTCTCACGGTTTGACATTTGCATTATGAATGCGATGATGGGAACTCAGCAGTGCAACCAATTTATCACCATTGGTGCCAGTTTCACAGAGGACCGTAGATGTGCGCCAAAAAAAGATCGTGACTGTCATGTCTGGAAATTCGTTTGTGATTATACGTGACGAAAATGAATGTTATGCGAGCATCCCCTAAAACGAATAGAGTATCATCAGTTCGTTTACGTGTATTGACCAAACATCAAACAATGTACGTGTATTCCCGGTGTGAAAAAATCAATTTTGAAAATGGTGAACAGTGAGTCCTTCAAGTGTAAGTAGTTTGAACATTCGCAGGAATATTTTTTTGGTTACAATTTTTTACTACAAAGCCAAATGAATTATGATTTTGATTTAAATTTATCTGTCAACTGTGCCCGTTTTGTAAGCCTCACAAACCCACACCCACTATGTAAACGGTAGCTGGTGGTTTTTACAGCAATTGAACTTCTTTGCCACCTCCGGTGGAACCCTCAACGAGTACACACGGTGAAAATTTTAGTATTTCGCGAGAAAAGATTTTCACCCGTACTTTTGCGACTCCACGTTGTCACGTATCAAGATTTTCACTTGTAGTCCAGTGAAAAAAACCGAAAATTAACTGGCAATATAGCCCAACTTGCTGTGCCATCAATCGGAGTCATTTCAAGTGAGGTAACACCACTCAGAAGTAAAGAATAAGAAGAACTTCCTAATGATTTATATGAAAATTTTAAATCTCCAACCAATATTTAAAATAACAGTTTTCTTGTATCTGAATGTGATATGAGTACTACACTACATTTTATATATAAATCAAATAATTTTTACTGGATTGTGCATTAAACAGCTTTAAATTGGCAGTCCATTAAAACCTACGTGAAAAGTAGATTCCGACCGCAACATCTTAGAGCTGTCTTAGGCAGTGTGTCTTATTAAATATGTTATAAACAAAGTAGGGCGGGAAATATTCACATAACTTTTTACGTAACTATGATTGATCGCTTTTTTTAATGAAGAAAAGAAATGTTTTTTTTTCTGGAAATGTCAAAACCCCTTGAATCAAATTGTTTATTTTTCGGAAGTACTGTTTTGCAATAAAAAATTCTCATCAACGTGTAAACATATTTATGTGAAGTACAAATGGTCGGGTAATCGATCAGAAAAAAAAATTTACCCGTACCCGACCGGTACCCGAGTGAGCAGTAAATTTTTTTACCCGTACCCGACCCGTACCCGATTGAAAATAAAAATTTTTACCCGTACCCGACCAAAAACCCGTCGGGTACGGGTACGGGTCGGGTTTCGGTTAAAATACCCGATACCCGACCATCTCTAGTGTGTAGGAGATGAGATTCAAGCATCAAGTGTTCCGGTCCGAAGTCCCAAAAATAGGAGGTGTTGGGTTCTCAAGTAGAACCGTATAAACCCATTTCCAATCAATTGAACGGTAAATATTTTGTACATGATTCCTATTACATAACAAAATGCATTCAGCATTGAACTGTTTTACACATGATTGTATTTTCATTATTTTTATAAAATAGGGTAAAATGTAAGGACTTTGAAAACAAAGTTATGGATTTGTTCCATTGCGATTCTATTTGCTATTGATGGTTAGTTATTATAGTTCCTAATAGCACTTCTTATTTAGTCAATTTTAAATTGTATTTGTTTTATTGTCACGTATGCCTAGTTTTTCAACTATAAAACAAGATAGGGCTATTGCACCGACAGTTATCTCATAAGTAGAGTCGCTATGTTAACTTACTCGACTTTCAATCAACAAATTGTGATAAAGTTGGATAAAATATCTTTGCTTCGGCTCTACGAAGTAATACCGCAGAAAAAATAGTTCCAAAATTGTACAACACTGCTGTTATAGTGAAGCGAAAACTCGAAGCGAGTGCATCTATTTTAATCTTACCCTCAAAGTCTATTTATCGAACAGAGACAGCAGATCTCACTCTAACTAACGATTTTCGTATATAAGATGACTACTCGATCTCACCCTATTATGTAGCAGATGTTGTATGTTTTATACACAATATTTTATAAAAAATCAATTCTACGTCCATAATCTACCAGGTACATTGTTTAGTAATTACTTATGATTTTATTAGAAAAAGCTATTCATCACAATTTTAATAATATTTAACTTGCAAAATAATCTTTAATGTCATAAATTTTGCAAAATAATCAAGAATGTTTTGTCAAGTTTTTGAGTCAATCGAAGCAGAAATCTCGGGCCTTAGCTGCGAGCTCTTACTTCTTCGCAGTATGAGATAAGCAAAGATAAAGATCCATAACTTTTGTTCCGATAGGTCTGAAAATTTCACACAATATTTTTGAAAAATTTTACTATAAGAAAAAAAAAGATTTTTCAAAAGTGTTGGACCATACCCGCCCCTAAGTTGAAACAAAAACTACGAGGGTTAGCACTATTGGGTTGTTTGAACAATTGACGTAGGACTACACAACTATCGTCAAAATTACTGCTGAAATTTGTTTTAAATATCTAGGCAGGAGTTTTTTGTGTTCCGTATAAACTTACTTGTATCTAAGCTAACTATTTTTGTTCTTTATACAGGAGAGTGAATCCAAAACACGGGAAATAGATCCATACAAACTGTAGTCAGGTGTTAAAAATTGTAGATTCAAACAGATTTTCGATTTAATTACACATCGTCTACTGCACGGAAAAATGCATAGAACGTAAGCATAAATGACGTGGGTGGCAAAAGGCGCATAACATAAATCCTCTTGCTGTGTACAGCAACATTTCCTACGGCATTACGAACCGCAAAGAGTATAAGTCGGTCCAATACTGATTCTTGTTTTGTGTAGGGGCTTTTCTTCTATGAAAACCATGAATTTATGTTTATGAAACTGTCATCTCTGTTACGGGACCCCATGATAATGGCTTGACAAACCGGGAAAATTAGACATTGCTCGCTATTATTTGAAATCTCGATCACAAATCATCTGGAATAAATAGTTTTATTTATAAGAAAATTCTGAAATATTTCCAAGTAATAGGTGAAATGCTATTGATAATTTGTTTTTAGAATCGGTTGTACTAAACATGAACGCTGTTAGCACTGTTTTATTTTCTGTATTTTAAATTCACATCCCTACATGGAAAACAAAGATGTAGTTCTACGTTAGAAACTGCGAAAAATTACAGTGAGGAAGCTTACCTCGTTATAGAAATGTGAAATAGTAAACAAGTTCAACCAAATCAGCCATTTCTATAAGTCAAATTAGTATTATTTGTTTATTTGTTTATTTGGAGCAGGGAAAAGCCCGGTGGAGTTAGCGTCTGTCACACTTGCTCTCCAACAGGCATAAAACCTCCTCATCTTTTGCATCAACAGAATACAGTCATCCAAATGATACATTTCACTTAAACATAGTATTTCTAAACTAACTAAAACTAAAACTAATTAGATAGTAACCCTAGGAACAATTTCTTGACAATGTTTCGTGATAGATTAAAGTCAAATGAATTGGAACAGTGGTTGAATGTTCGACACATGCTGGCAAAAGGCTCGTTATACCCATAATTACTTCTAGCATAGGGGATTCTATATATCAGTATATGTATATCAGTTTGTAAATGCTGTAAGAGCTCGGAGCAGTCTATTCTTGATTGGAGGAGATCAGCCACAAAAGTAGCCTTGCTGACATCGCGACGGAACTTGGAAGGTTCCAAGGGTTTCTCCAAGGAAGCCGACGCAGAGCAAATCGAACAATTGTTCGTTGAATTGCTTCAATGCGTTGGATATCGTTTTGGTAGTACGGTGGCCAGACAACCGAGGCGTATACGAGCGTAGAGCGAATTAAGGCACATTATAATGCTTTCAAGCAATGTACATCATCGAATTCTTTAGTAACGCGGAAAAAGAATCCAAAGCTTGGAGGCTTTGGAGATAGTAAACTCAATGTGCTCTTTGAAATTTAACTTAGAGTCCAAGAGGACACCAAGGTCCTTCACAGACTATGTACGTTCCAGAAATGAACCTTAGGTAGAAAGATCCATCTAGTGGTGTGATAATGTCTTTCTCTTTTATCGAAACAGTCTTATTAAAATATGTTTTACCTTTTTATTAAGATAATTTATTACACCTGAAATTATTGATACCAGTTAATCCATATCCGAGAAAATTGAGCGGTAATGAGTTTTCGCGTTTACGTTACTTATACCATTATATAACCGAAACCGTAAGCTACAGCAATTTGAACTTCAAACCTATTCAATGAACACATAGTAGCATTGAAACGAATCTAAGTTAATTTAATTTATATAGCTTATTTATAGTTTAGCCATTCGAGAAAATTGAGCGGTAAAAAAATCGTTAATAGGTGCACGCACATACCCACACAGACATTTTCTGATCTCGTCGAGCTGAGGTTTTCGAGGCTCCGTTTGAATTTTTCAATTTTTCAGAATTTTTCAGCAATTCTATTACCTTTCTATAGAAAAAGGTAAAACGATTTACAATGGCGGTTGGTTTCCAAAACAACGCAACCTGAGTTTGTGATACAGAATATACAATGTTGAACCAATTGTCGTATGTTCAAGTCCAGGACGATTCTTAGAGTTAGCAGTAGCTATGCGATTGTCCTGTACACTTATGCAGCGGAGGTGAAGACTGTTGAAACAGAAGGTAAAGCTCCGCATCGGAATGCAGTACTCTGACTTTGCTTTGCTATCAACCAAAGTTGAAGACATGGAATGAAGGTGTCAAAGCGAAATTATGACGATGACGCGAAATGAACACAAGGTAATACTGTAAGTAGTGAATGTATTTTTAGATTAATCAGATCTGATCAATTATTCGGTTTGAAAACATATTCCACCAAAGTTAACATTGTTTTTAGACCTTCATTCGTTTATTTCCAAATCATACATCAGTAAAACTGACTCATTATAATTGAAACAAGATTCGAGCACCACTAAAGGCATGCGATAATCGGTAGCACTGGTACTTAATTGCAGCTAGCGCCCAGAAAGGAAGAAGATAATTGAAACTGGTTACCAATTTTGCATCATGAAATGGTGCCACATATGAAGCGAGAATTTACATTAATTACCTAATGACCTCTTGATATTTTCGGCAGTGAATGGTGCGAAAATTATAGTACGGTATTAACCTTTGACTAGCGATAATCATGTGCCACTTCTTCAGAGTGATAATTATTTCTACACCTGCTGGTGCGTGTTCTGTGAATATAATTACAATTATGGCGACTACTGTGTCAATTTGATCGATACCAGATTGAACTATACAACCTATGTATGTCATGTGTAGACTTGTTTTTGTACAACACCTATTCGACTGGACGACATACTTTACAATCAACATTCCAAGTATGCGTTGGACGCGGTGTTATAAATAGATGACAAAAATAATAATATTATTGTGAAAAAACACAGAACTAGTGAATAATTGTCAAAATAGGCTCAAAACATACAAAAAGCGGAAGAGAACAACGCGTTAACTCAACGATAAGCCTAAATTAAAGGAAACACTCCATTTTGATTATTTTTCGTTTATCTATCAAAAACAATTGCCTTTCTCACATAGAAAGGTTATGCAATCACTTGAAAAACCGACTAGTGAAAAGGGACCCGGAGGGCCAAGTGTCATATACCATTCGACTCAGTTCATCGAACTGAGCAATGTCTGTGTGTGTGTGTGTGTGTGTGTGTGTGTGTGTCTTTCTGGTTTCTTTCAAAAATCGAAGAGAAAAATTTTGAATAGAATACCACAATATTACCCAAGTAGCAATCCGCAACTAGTTCTGATACGACAAAGTCCAAACTATATTGCAACAAGAGCACGAATATGTTTTTTATGTTATACTGGTTAAAACATGGTGACAGCAATGTTTCATCATAACATAACTAGTTACGAAATAGTTATTTAGGTTTCCAATAATAACATCTTTGTGTCATATTGAATTAAATATAATTTATAAGCTATCGTTACTTAATCCAAACATATAATCACAACAATGCTTCTAGCTACTAGTTGAAAATAAGTTTATTTGACTTCAATAGTAGCAACCCGTAACAAGTTTTGATACCACTTAACCCAACTGTGTTGCAACAAGAGCACGAACATTTTTTTCATGTTATATTGGTTAAACAAGGTGACAGCAATGTTTCTTTATAACGTAAACATTGAACTAGCTATCATTTATAAGTTATCGTTACTTGATTCTAACATATCTTTAATCACAGCTATGCTTTTAGGTACTAGTTGAAAAAGGTTTATTTTCCGTTGCGAAACCATTATAAATACGTAAGCGTATATGTAAATCGTTACTGTGAATTGATGTAGTAATAACTTAGATATTATAAGATTATAACATATAACTTCTTCAATGATTCAAACAGTTATCGGTTGGTTTTCCCAACGTTATGATAACGAAAATGCAAACAAAATAACCTTTGTTGGCTTGAATATGGTGAACACAATATGGAGTCTCAAGAAGTGTGTGAAACATAAATAAAACCAGGATATTACTTTTTTCAAAACTACTTTTTGCCGAAAATAGTGAAAGGCAGAATAGTCATTTTTGTTCTATGCACTGTCATAAACACGAAGAAAATAATATAGGGATTGAACATCGATTGTGATAATTCTATAATTCTCATGATATATGAATTTAAAATGATGAGAAATCACTCTACTTGGAATAATTTTGAGCATTCTGAACATAGGGTTATTTTGCTGTTTATTTTTTTATATCTTTATAAACAGATTTTGATTGACGGCGCATAAAAAACAGTTAAGTAAAATTTAATTCCGCTCGACAGTTTTAAAATCGTTGTGAAATTTGTACCTTGTATCAAGTTTGTGATTTAAAGCACTCTTCTGCTTTTTTTATTGATGATAGAAAAGTGTTCTGTATTCATTCAATGTTTATAATATCGATGGTGACTAAGTTTCAACTAGTTTACTTGTAAACAAGTTATTTTCAAGTTATGAAAAGATAAGTTCTTTCAGTATGACATTACAACGTAACGACAACTTATTTTTAGCCGACCTAACAACTAGTAGAAACTGCGCTTTTTGAGTCATGCAAGTGGTTAGATGTTAGTAACAATCACTCAAATATCTGGTTGCAAACTAGTCACAAACAAGCTAGCGTAACAAAAATTGTTACTTGGGTATATGCACATGAGAAAGGCATCATTACACCACTAGGTGGATTAAAACAGGTTTTTCATGCTTGTCTTCATTCCCAAAGTTTCCGTTTTATTTATTGGAAAACCACGTTTAGCACTCAAAATTCGATTTTTTTGATCAAAAATTACTCTATTCAGAAAACAAATAACGCCGAACGGTGAGATTTTTCTCCATTGAGAGAGAAGTGTGACGATTTTTTCCCAGGCGTACGCAATGACATTCGTGAATTACGTCGGCGTTTAGCGAAATCTATTCTTTGAGAGATTCTTATCACATTAGAAGGTCAACGGGTAACCTATCAATACTGTCTGACCCCTAGCCATTTTGATAAACGGGAAACATTTCTATACCGGCTCCAAGCAATCCCAGAACTCAAACAAACAATGACAACAATAAAATACTACAACAAAATACATCTGCTATGGAAAAATAACGACATTGAAAAGCCGAAAAATAATAAGGGCGAAAATAACTCAGGTTATAAGGGGATAAGTATAATTTTTGGAAAAAAAACTTATAACGATGCTCGAATTGTGGAGGAGCACACAAAAAGTATTTGTCAAAACGCTGGCGTCACCGCGCAACGCAACTATTCGTCTGTATGCCAAACGATTTATTTGTACCCATCACTAAATAGTTTCATCATATTCTTATACAATGGTAGAATTTCACACTGACAATCCTGCCATAATACCGTACGAGTTACTCGTCTGTGCGTCTCTTCACACCAACAAATGCAATGAAAGCAGCAATAACGACGACAAATTGAACAACGAAGACGCAATAGGTAAACCAATAGCCTTCCAAGCCTCGTTGGATAGTGAAAAGAATGCCTCTCTTCTAAGCGAAAGGGTTTCGAAGAGACCCAGTGCAAAGAAATATTGCAGTGACTTTATTCATACTTAAAATACATAAGATAAATCGGCTCGGTTTAACCTTAAGGATTTTGAGCCGAATCAAAAAAATTAATGAAAAAACGAAGGAGAAGAATACATTTACATGACAAAAACGTGTGGAGAATTTCTTTCTTTCGAATTCTATGCAGTATTAGGCAGAATGTACCTTATGATAAAAAAAAGAACCGGAATTTTCATTTTAAAATTCCCGCGCTTGTTCAATCGGTAAACTTTTTTTCTCTCAACGTTGGCAACACTTTTATACACATTCTGTCAAATTTTGACGCATATCGTACGATTAGTTTTTGTTTGGCGTCTATACAAAGAAGTTGAAAAATTTTCGTGTGGCGATTTTTATAATGGATGAAAATTTAGAACAACGTGCGTGCATCAAATTTTGTGTTGCAAATGGATTTAAGTGTTCCGAAACGTTGAAAATGTTAGAAAAGGCCTTTGGTGAATCGTGTCTAGGAAAAACACGTTTGGCGTCTATACAAAGAAGTTGAAAAATTTTCGTGTGGCGATTTTTATAATGGATGAAAATTTAGAACAACGTGCGTGCATCAAATTTTGTGTTGCAAATGGATTTAAGTGTTCCGAAACGTTGAAAATGTTAGAAAAGGCCTTTGGTGAATCGTGTCTAGGAAAAACACAGGCATACGAGTGGTATAAACGCTTCAAAGGTGGTCGTACAAGCTTGGATCATGATGAGATCCCTGGCCGCCCAACAACATTTGTTACTGAAGAAAACATTGAATCGGCGAAGCAAATCGTGTTGCAAAATCATTCTGTACCGATTAGAGAGGTTCCTGTGTTGTTGGGCATCTCTTATGGATCAGCCGAACACATTTTAACTGATGTTTTGGGTTTGAAACGCGTCGCTTCTCGGCTGGTGCCAAAAAGGTGAATTTCATTCAAAAATAGCGTCGTGTTGATGTGGCCAAAGAGATGATTTCCAACGCAGATAGTCACCCCACATTCATCGAATGCATCATAACTGGTGATGAGGTGTGGATCTATGTATATGACGTCGAAACCGCACAACAATCGACCGAATGGCGCTTCAAAGGCGAGCCGTTGTTCTAAATTTTCATCCATTATAAAAATCGCCACACGAAAATTTTTCAACTTCTTTGTATAGACGCCAAACAAAAACTAATCGTACGATATGCGTCAAAATTTGACAGAATGTGTATAAAAGTGTTGCCAACGTTGAGAGAATAAAAGTTTACCGATTGGACAAGCGCGGGAATTTTAAAATGAAAATTCCGGTTCTTTTTTGATCATAAGGTATGATAGGTGTGTCATGACAATTTCTTATTCTTACATTGATTTTGACATTTTGTCTGTTCGTTTGGAGTGACACTGACGGCAAATATTTCCTTCAAAAGAACAGTTGATGTCTCTTTCTTCAGATCCATGAAGTATTAATTGTGAGATGATGGTATGCTCTCTGATTCCGGCACTATTTACAAGATATTTATGTCGTTTCGGTTAGAAAAACCTAGAGTAGTTTATTCAAATATACAATTTTCACCCAACTGAATGGGTTTGAACTTAACAATGGCAGAGTGAGTGAATCAGGCTCGCAACTGATCCGGATGTCGGATTAATGGCGTTAAATCAAGCTTTAAAACTGGTAGTGTGACAGCTGTATGGGCAGAAATTGGTTAGATTCTACCTCGAGCTAAATCGGTATTAGTTTAAAATCCCATCAGAAAACTTGAATGCGATCTTTGAAACCCAATTTATTCAATAGTCAAGTATCCAGCCATTGAAGTTTATTTGCATATATTACCTATGACATGACATACTATTTTTTCATAGTTAGACAGAATTACACATGTAATTTTTCGAACAGCACTACCACTAATTAGTTTTATTCCAACTTTTCAATATTATAGCGTTTCGTTTTTTTTGCCATGAACTCGTATTTGATCTTACGTGTTACTCCACGAAAAACCACGATAAGTTTCTCATCGGAGACCTCCGGAATGGTAAGACATAAGCGTGCAGGAGATTTACCACTCCTGGCCATGAAAATTAATGTTCCATTCCCAGTTGTTTGATCGATCCACTGGTTCAGATCGCACACGTAACAGTTTTGTTTCCCATGGTTTGATCGAATATCCCACGCAGTAAAAATCTGCGCAGCTCATCATGCAACTGTCATCTCGTTCAACTCAGACTGACCATTTGGCCATACTTATCACGATCACAGTGGTCACTGCGGCTTGACCCTTAGCATGGCTGACCATAGTCTGCAAAATAGTTTTCACGAGAGGTATTGTTGCCATACGAATAACAATAAAACTTGATGGCCATCGTGTTGCTGCAGTTTGTATTACTGTAAAATTTTATTGTTAATAATTACGTGGCTGGTGCTGCTTTCGCTTTCCTGTGAGCAGATTTACGACTGATGATAGTCGTCATGTTTTCTTTCGGTACCTCCGGTCTGCCAAATATCGTAAATAGAAGAGGTGGGATCTGTACAGGTGACATCACTGTAATTGATTATACCGTTTACTTGGCCGCCAAAACTGTCATCCTACTGCGGCATATTCTCGCGTTACTTTTTGGTGAACAAATATTAGCCATGCGTAAATATGTGCATGACTATGACTGTATGCAAAAGGAAATCTCATGACACCTTTCGAGTATTGAACGTAAGTCAGCCTACCTATTTCCGCTTGATTGGCTCTTTGCAACTAGATCATCGACGACCACTCAGGGCCAGTTTGCAGATTTCAGCTGAGCTCCATTCTACTACCTCTGGATCGCCCACTTTCGGGAATTACTGACGGGCAGATGACGAAGAGCGGAAACTTGCTTCAAACCTTCATGGGTCTGAGTTTGCGATATCCCAAATGCAGCCGTAATGTCTCCTACTCAGTGCCTAGTCTTGTGGGCCAACAGATCAGCGGTTCAACGAGCATACGTTATACGTTTTATAGAGGATTGAATGAGTCAAGTTGCAATGACGTTTACATTCATTCAGTCATTCGCATCGAGTAAGTCTTTGGTTCGATTCAGAAACCCCGTCGGTCTATATGGTTTGCACACGCGCCTCCGCATGTCCCCGGTCGGAATGACTGCTGCGAGACGTTTATGTGGGGGAAATCGTTTAATTTATTTATCTCTACAAACGACAATCGAATAACAGGCCAGTGAAGAGGCGTTATTTGTTTTTACAAGTTCGAACGTGTTTGATTTCGACTGAGTTGGCAAAATTTTTGCACATACATATGAAGGCAAAATTTGGTGTATTATCAGCCAGCTTCCGGATTCCCGAAGTTTTGTTGAATATCATTTAACGGATCGAGATTTCATTCGACTAATTTTTTGTTCCAGACTTGATTAATACTCGTTCCTAGGCTTAATTGTGTAATTCGTTTTTCTTGTGTTATATTTTTTGGTCTCAAATCCAATGACTAAGGCTGGTTATTGAACGTATTTCTCATCAGAGAAATATTCAAAATGGAAATAGGAATTCTTTTTATGCTTAAATTACACTGAAGTTTTTTTGTGCAGGATATGCTGCGAAACTATGCATTAGAGAAACCACATACCTCATAATCACAGGCAGGGCTCGCATTGGAACTGTGTGTAAAATCGTGCTGCATTCACTTCACGCTAAATTTTGGTTTTACTGTAGGTTAAAAGCACAAATTTTTTTTTGTTTTATCACGATCTTCAGATTGAATTTCCGTGTGATTAAAACAACATTATAATAAAATGTGTGTTTCACACTTGTGGAAATCGCATGACGATTGAAACTGTTGTACTACAAACGTACACCAAATTTAAAATTGACATAGGTTTTTGAAAACAATTGTTTTAAAAAGCCTTCCTAATCCATCTGGTGGTGTGATAATGCCATTTAGAGTGTTTTTCAAATATTTGTAAGATTTTATCCTCGGCTATTAGAATTGTGAGCTTATCAAATATCCTAATAGTAGCTTTCAAGTTTGCAAAGTATGTCTAAGTCTTTCGAAGTCGATTCTTTCATCTCCGAAAAAAATTTTGCGCTCTAAAAATCACCGGGATTAGTCGGTTACGTCACATATAAGTTTACATCTCTCGAACCGGCAAATTTCTCCATAACTGTCCCAAATTCGATTAAAAATGTTAGATTACCAGGCTGTCGATTACGTCACTTATACTATTATATATTCAGTATCGAAAGTGTCAACCATTTGATTTTCAAACTTTATCCCAAATTCAATATTAGCTTTTAAACTATGTTATCGTTTCGAAACGAGGTGGAATGTTTTGAAAAATCTCGTCGAGCAGTCGAGTAGGTGGCACTCTTTACTTCCAACGTAGAGCAAAATTAGAATTTTAATCGGTTTTTGAAAAAAAATGTTCGAGCCTGTATAATAACTTCACAAATCCACCCTAAAAAAAACCCCTTGCCTTTCACATAAGCTTTATTTTTAAGGATTCCTAAAAAACTATTACTCTGTTTGGTCGTCAACTAAAATATTACCAAATTCTCAGTTGATCGGATTCAGAAATCGGAAACAAGTCTAGCATTAGTGAAGTAACAAGATTTGTATATTAGAAATAATTACTGTTCAGTTTTGAAGGAATTTGATTCATTTTTAAAATTCTTTCAAAGAAACTCTATCCTAAAATTCCGGTTTTAAATACTTATTAAAATGTGATTTCGGAGCTGAAAGTACTTATACAGTACAATATTTTTAAAAAATCCATTTGAAAAACGACATAGGTTCTAATCAATTTTCTAACTGTATATCGAAAATCCGTACCCCATACGAAAATAGGAGCATTAGTAAAAGAGTAAAGATAAGGAGTGTATCGATAAGTAGTTAGCAGCATTCAAACAGTTATTACACTGAAATGGCTTAATTTTTTGCAGCGTGTTTTGCGGTGACATGTTTGTTTACATGTCAATAACAGCTGCGCAATCGATTGGTTTCGGTACGGTTTATCGTTTCAATAATGAGTCGAATTGATCCGAAAACGCCAGCCAGCCCGGCCGGGACTTAAAAGTGGTTGAGTACATCAGGAAAAACCCATCGGCGTCGACGCGGGATTTGGCCAAGCAGTTCAACACCAGCAACGGGATGATTCAACGGATCAAAGTTCGGAACTCCCTGAAAACGTACAACAAACAGAAGGGGCCGAAAAAGTTCCTGGTACAGCAAGTTCAGGCAAAAACAAGAGCGCGATAACTGTATAACCGGACTCTACAGAATAAATACGGATGCATCCTGATCGACGACGAAACCTACGCCAAGGAAAACTCTCGAGCGCTGCCCGGACCGCAATATTATACGAAATCGGTGGACCAGGACCTGGACGACGCTGACACCACTGTGGCGATGGAAAAGTTTGGGCAGAAGGTGTTGGTCTGGCAAGCAATTTGTACCTGTGGTTTGCGGTCGTCGATTTTTCACGAAGAGCACAATTAACGCCAAGGTGTACGAGGAAGAATGTTTGAAGAAGAGAATGCTGCCACTGTACAGAAAGCATAAGGCTCCTCCTCTCTTTTGACCGGATTTGGCTTCAGCCCACTACGGCAACTCCGTTCTACAGTGGTTGTCAAAAAATAATGTACAATTCGTGGGAAAGGACATCAACCCACCGAACTGCCCGGATCTTCAATAATCAATGTTGCTAACTACTTTTCGATACGCTCCTTAGTGCGGTATGAAAAATGATTCAAACAAACCGTAGATAATTAAGAAGTTACTGATCAAGCGACCAGAAAACTTAATATATTTTCAACATTCCAGGAAAGGTGATTAAAACTAAAAGAATTATTTCAGAGCTGCGCCAAGATGCCGATATTTTTTACGTATTTGTGAAGTTTTTACTTCTGAGTCGCGTGAATAATAGTGCGTGCTAACAAAATGCATAAACATATATCTGCGCCAGCGTATGCCCCAAAAATAGGTTTAAATCGACTCTAAGAGGTTCCAATGCATAAGACAGGCACATTCTATTAAACACCCAAACGGGACAGAAATTTTTAATGCCAAGGGGATAATCCTATTGGATAGAACGACACTAAAATATCTAATATTGGTCGTCCACAAAAATTGTTTGATCTTGGCCATGAAAATTTGCAGGAAGGGTTACGTATGATCCGTGGTATGAATATTTGTATAATTTAAAATTTACATTATTCAGTAATGAATGAACTGCATTCAGTAATGCATCCTTTACAGTATTTAACAATATGTATTTCCCTTGGTCTTGTATTCATGGCGCTTCTAGTTCACACGACGAAGCATGTGAAACAAAACAACCACTAAACCTTTCTAAGCAAATACGCCTATTCACAAAACACGAAAGGAAGTATGATCATTATCTTGTGTATGCAACTTTAATTTTCCTCATCATTCTATCAACAACATGTAAAATCAGATGAACCACAGTCGACGGAGCCATCTCAGACTTAAAACGCAACGGCAGCAACTGACGAGCCAGGTTCCCGTCTTCAGGAATATGGCGCTCTGCTAGTGCAGCAAGCTCGTAAGCTCTCGGTCTGAAAGGTAGTTATTTAAGATTTAATTTCATAGTTATTTTACGCCCGACCTGTGGCTGGAATGAATTTTCGCGCTCTATCTCTATCTAAGACAGCTGAGTAGGTTCGACTTCCACCATGGCATGGCGAATGAAATGTTTCCTGCGTCCTCCACTCCATTTGTGCCTTTCTTGAACGCCTGCCTGCCGCCTTCACCATTGCACCTACAGTGTTGAGTCGGCTCGTCGGGGCTGTAACAGGAGCGTCTGCGCCGTTGAGGTTCAATACCACACAAAACCCGATTTCGCACACCTTCCCCTCCGGTTAGAGCCTTTCCAGGAGGTAAACAGACCGACACGGGCGACAGCCGCATTGTCGTCGTCAGTGTAGTCGTATGGCCGCAAGTTGTCGAAGTCTCGTCTTCTATAAATGGTAGTGAAGCAACCGGACAGCCCCATCAAACCAGACCGACCGGACACCACAAACCGCCCGGCAGAAGGAAAATTAAATGACTTCAATGATGGTACTTTAACCGTATGGCAAAGCCACAGCCAGCCGTTAACAAAAGCGAACAGACTGCTGCCAGATACCAATACAAAATTAGTCATGAAGTTCGCTTTTTTTATTGTTCCAAATCTCAACCCGACAGGCTCGACTCTCTTTTCTTCCATCGATTGGCTACTCTCGGGTGGCTTGCGTTTTTTTATGCATTTTTGACCTTTTCTTAGAAGATAGGTTATACAATCATCAAAGAAATCCATAGTTATTTTTTTTACAAACTGATAATGAACTTATGTTTGAAAGCATTTGTTAGCGCTGTATTTTTGTGCACGCCCTTCGATTATTAGAAGCGGATGGATACAAACAAGTAACTGTTGAAAATTATACCAGTTTCATAACAAGTGTAGCCTTTTTATTGAAATTGGTATGGTCTTTACATGTAACTTGTTTTTATCCATCCGTCACGGAACTGGAATGTGTGAATAGTCCTTTAAACTACATGCTTTTTTGAGACCAAACGGTTCATATGGACTCGAAAAAGACTACACTCGACAAAAACTTACCGAAAAGTTAATGATTGTCTATGAGAGACATGACTTCTAAGACTCAATTTACAATATACAATATAATCTCTAGTCAAAAAATTTTCTGAGTCCTTCTTGAGGAACTTCGAAGCTGGCAGTAATGGGTCTCTGATTTTCTCGAAAACTTCATTGTCAATAATTATAGTCAATCAAATTATGAACCACTAATGATGGCACAGTTGTTATGGGACAGTTGGTGGAAAAGTTCTTGACTAGCGATAATCGAGTAAGCAATTGTTGTTGCTGTTGTTTTCATTTAACTGAATCAAACATACGATGCTATAGCCATCCAAGAATCTCGAAGTTGTAGCATGGCAAATAAACAAGGACAACCAGAAACAAATATGTAGAAGCGCATTTCTTTTCGGAATTATTTAAATTATTTGAAAACTCACTATTCAGACTGGTGATATGCTGAGATATTTATGAAAATGTGCTCAAATGATGATTAATTAGATTAACAAAGCACACATATATGAATGTAAGCGTGAAAAAGCAGAATTCTGAGAACAGTCATACATCGGGAAGATGAAAATGAAATCCATGATTTTTTTCAAGTAGAAGACTTCGAAAATATCAATCAAGCATTCATGATGACACAAAATTCTACAGGGTGTTCAAAATAGAAGTTACCAGAAAGAAGATTCTATACTTTTTATTTGGGGATGCCGAAAATGCAGATCAGACAGCAAAATTTGTAAATCTGTAGAAAAATTTTCATTATGACCTAAGTACAAATGACAGATTATAAAGTATATTTCGAAAGAGAAAGTAAACAAAAATAATCTGTCATTTGCCATTATATATAGAAATTATGTTCGTGGACCCGATACAGTAGCAGCGTATTACGTGTAATATTAGTTTTCGTCGATTTCATTCAGAAATTTTTGATGTCAAAGGATAGGCTTGTCATAAAAAAATATCGATAAAATCACAGATAGAATCGAAATTGATCATCCAGAAGCCTTAGCTCAAAAATTTTAATTTAAATAGACGTTTGACTTTTGGGTGCAACATCAATGTATACAAAAAAATCAATTCTTTGTGGGTTTGATAAAAAAAAGTCCAAATTTATGCAAATGGAATGAAATCTATTTTAATAATTTTTACGATTCGACTTACTAGTTCAACCCTACTGCGAGTGGTACTTTTCAGATTGCACCGTTCAGTTCAATATCTAAACTGATGCCTCTGACGGAACTAGTTTAGAGTTGCCATCAAGTTGTTCTTTATGGGTTTGGTTAAAAATTAGCCTAGATTCATGCAAAGTTTTTTTTTTTTTCCATAAATACGTTTATTTCTTAAGGCAGTTTACATAAGTTTTTCTTCGCCGTAGCATCACTTTTACATAATATTCTTATCCTAATTTAATTCTAACATAGTCACAACGTTTTGAATTTATTAAAACATATTCTCTTATAGCTTAAATATCATCTTAGGTAACTCGTCATTAATTATGAAATCTACTCGGAAATATTATTTGAACCAAACGATTAACTTCTATAAATTATAAAATAAGCTGTTATTTTCAGACATTTTGTTGATAATTTCATAAACTGTTTCGAGTTTGTTTGTGTCATTACATAATTTTTATTCTAATTTAGCTATTGGTTGAACTCATGGACGCAGCTGGGATCAGAACTAAGTCTTAAAAGGGGCCTTTATTAAATTGAAACTCCAATTTTCTTTATGAAATGATAAATAAGTTTCATGTATGAAAGGTCACGACAAGCAAGAATGTCTCGAACTGGGATATTGGATAGTCTACCTTGGGTACGCAAAGAATTTATTAGTTGAGATCTGACATCACGATACTCCACGCATGTCCAAACGACATGATCAATATCCCGATAACCTTCTCCGCAAGCACAATGATTAGTCTCGGAGAGCCCAATTCGAAGGAGATGTGCATCTAACGTGTAGTGATTGGACATGAGTCTGGACATCACACGAATGAAATCCCTACTCACATCCAGTCCCCTGAACCATGCCTTTGTCGATATTTTCGGAATAATTGAGTGCATCCACCGACCCAGATCATCTCTATCCCAAGATGCTTGCCAGCTGGCAAGTGTTCTTTGGCGAGACGAGCTATAGAATTCGTTGAAAGCAATCGGTCGCTCATAAATTTCACCCTCAATAGCACCACGTTTGGCTAAAATATCGGCTCTTTCATTGCCAGGAATGGAGCAATGAGCCGGGACCCAGACTATAGTGATTAGATAATTATTGTTCAATATGTCGTTCAGGCACTGTTTTATTTTGCCCAGGAAAAACGGTTCATTTTTGCCAGCAGCGTTTGAGCGAATGGCTTCAATTGCACTCAGACTATCTGTGAAGAGGAAATAATGGTTTGGAGATAATGTGACGATTACACTCAAACTATAATGAACTGCTGCTAGCTCTGCTATATAAACAGATGCAGGTTCTTGAAGCCTAAATGAGGCCGAAACATTATTGTTGAACATACCAAACCCTGTCGCTTCTTCAATTCGCGATCCGTCCGTATAAAACATTTTCTCAGAGTCAATATGCCTGAACTTACTTGAAAATATTTTTGGGATTTCCGTCGAGCGTAGATGATCCGGGATTCCACGCACTTCACGCTGCATGGATGTATCGAAAAATAAAGTTGAGTCAGGGGCACTTAGGATGCTGACACGGATAGGAATATATCTTGAAGGGTTGATTTCCTGTGACATATGGTTAAAATATACTGTCATAAATTTTGTTTGAGATCGAAGCTCGACTAGTCGTTCGAAATTATTAATTACCATGGGATTCAGCACCTCACATCTTATTAGCAGGCGTGATGAAAGCTCCCAAAATCGATCTTTTAATGGAAGAACTCCCGCCAGAACTTCAAGACTCATTGTATGTGTCGAATGCATGCAGCCTAAGGCAATTCGCAAACAACGGTACTGAATTCGCTCAAGTTTGATAATATGAGAGTTTGCAGCGGAACGAAAACAAACGCATCCATATTCCATCACTGAAAGTATCGTTGTTTGATACAATTTTATTAGATCTTGCGGATGAGAACCCCACCAAGATCCTGTTATTGTTCGAAGAAAATTTACTCTTTGTTGGCATTTCGTTATCAGATACCTAATGTGTCCTCCCCACGTGCATTTGGAATCGAACCACACCCCGAGGTATTTAAAAGTTAAAACCTGTTGGATCATTCTTCCCATCATATGGAGCTGAAGCTGCGCGGGATCATGCTTTCTTGAAAAGACGACTAACTCTGTTTTCTCCGCAGAGAATTCGATACCAAGATGAACAGCCCAAACGGACAAGTTATCTAAGGTATCTTGCAATGGTTTATGCAGATCAATAGCTTTGGGCCCAGTAACTGAAACCACGCCATCATCTGCCAATTGTCTTAGTGTACATGGGGTTACTAGACAGCTGTCAATGTCATTCACGTAAAAATTATAGAGGAGCGGACTGAGGCATGAGCCTTGCGGGAGACCCATGTAGCTAATTCTGAATGTTGCCAAATCGCCATGTGAAAAATACATGCACTTCTCTGACAAAAGGTTGTGCAAATAATTATTTATAACCGCTGGAAGTCCATGTTGGTGGAGCTTGTCTGAAAGAACATCAATGGAAACTGAATCAAATGCTCCTTTAATGTCTAAAAATACAGATGCCATTTGTTGCTTTTGAGCGAAGGCAATTTGGATGTCAGACGAAAGTAATGCAAGGCAATCATTCGTCCCTTTATTTCTACGGAAGCCAAACTGAGTATCTGACAACAAACCGTTCGTCTCGACCCAAGTGTCGAGACGTCGTAGAATAATTTTTTCGAACAATTTTCTGATGCAGGACAACATCGCAATGGGTCTATATGAGTTGTGATTGGAAGCTGGTTTCCCCGGCTTTTGAATGGCGATAACTTTCACTTGTCTCCAGTCAGGTGGAACAATATTTTGCTCAAGAAACTTGTTGAACAATTCCAACAAACGTCTTTTTGCGAGGTCGGGCAGATTCTTCACCAAGTTGAATTTAATTCTGTCCAACCCAGGGGCGTTATTGTTACAAGACAAGAGTGCTATAGAAAATTCCATCATTGAAAATGGGTTATTAATAAAACCATTATTTGGAGGAGATTCCCGTATAATGCTCTGCGTAGGAACAGAATCTGGGCAAACTTTCCTAGCAAAGTCAAATATCCATCGGTTCGAGTATTCATCACTCTCATTGCCCACGTTACGATTCCTCATTCGTCTGGCCGTATTCCAAAGAGTGCTCATTGAGGTTTCTCTTGACAAACCTTCGACAAAATGTCTCCAATAGCTACATTTTTTGGCTCGAAGTATGCTCTTGTACTTGGTTTCTAAAACCATAAGTTTTTCAAAATTCTGAGGAGTTCCTCCTCCCCGTTTTAGAAACGTCTTGCAAGCATTTTGTTTTGCGAGTTTAGCCTCTGAGCACTCTTTGTCCCACCAGGGGTTGGGAGGCCTTCTGTTAGTCGTTGGCCCAGGAAAGCGTTTAGTTTGGGATTGTTCTGCGGCCTCCAGAATCGAACAAACGAGGAAGTCATATTCTTCAAGTGGGGGGAGCTCTTCCATTGAATTCAAAATACTAGAGATTCTACTTTGGTATTTAATCCAGTCGATATTTTTTGTCAAATCATATGGAATACTAGCTGAATTAGCAATACATTTGTTACAGCTAATTGAGATGATGATTGGTAAATGATCGCTACCGTGTAAATCAGGCAATATTTTCCAGGTGCAATCTAGTCGAATTGATGTTGAGCAAAGAGATAGATCTAATGCACTTGGGCGTGCAGGAGGTCTTGGGATCCGTGTCATGCTACCCATATTTAATACCGTCATGCTAAAATTGTCACAAATGTTTTGTATTAAAGATGATCTGCTATCATTGTAAACGGAACCCCACATCATTCCGTGCGAATTTAAATCCCCCAGAATCAATCGTGGAGCAGGAAGGGCTTCAACCATTTCATTAAGCTGTCGCTGTCCAACTTGTGCTTTTGGAGGAATATAAACCGAAGCTATGCAAATATCTTTGCCTTTAATGTTTATTTGGCAAGCAATAACTTCTATACTAGAAGTTGAAGAGATGTTTAATCTATAAAAGGAATAGCATTTCTTAATTCCCAAAAGCACTCCACCATACGGAGAGTCTCTATCGAGACGTATAATGTTAAAATCATTAAAATTTAAAGCTATGTTTGAAGTAAGCCATGTTTCGCATAAAGCAAATACATCACATTTTTGACTATGCAATAAAATTTTAAATGAATCAAGTTTTGGCATGATGCTTCGACAATTCCACTGCAGGACAGTGATTGTATCATTTGCGGCGGGTGATAAATTATCCATCAAAAGATACAAAACCTGAGACAATTGGCCATTGAGCTGATAACTGCTTCAAAAAATTTCTAGCTATTGGAAGGAATGCCATTATGAGGGTCTTTAAGGGTTCAGATATATTGAATGCTGAGAAAATCCATTCAACAATTTCCGAAAACTTCAGTAATCCTGTTGGTGGCTGTGAAATGGAGCCCACAGGATTATTACCTTTTTCTGTGCTAGATCCTGGATTGGTTTGTGAATTTGACAAACCAGGAGGCACAGTCTTTGGTTTTGACTTTTTTTGTTTATCACGGGGATCTTTTTTTGAAGATGAAACTTTAGGTGTCTTTTTTGGTAATTTGGAAGAAGACTTCTTTCTCTTAACTGACCCTTGGGTAGTGATAAACGAATTACCTTCACTATTTTCGTCAGAGTCAGAGTCCTCTGTTTCCTCTAGATTTGAAAACCCGTTTTCGGTTTCCAAAGGGGGGACATCAATGACCGTTTTAAGCATTTCTGCATATGTGCGCTTAGACCGTGCTTTTAAAGAAAGCTTAAGTTTGTCTTTGTGCACTTTAAATGCAGTGCATACTGAAATATCCTCATGAGGACTTTCCCCACAATAAATACATTTTTCAATTTCCTTGTTGCAATCATTATCTTTATGAGGTCCTTCACACTTAATACATTTTGGTTTATTGCTACAGTAAGTAGCTGTGTGTCCGAATTTTTTGCAGTTCGTACAATTCATTACATTTGGAACAAAAAGCCGAACAGGGAGGCGAATTTTATCGACATAGACATGGGACGGCAACGCAGATCCGGCAAATGTCACTCGAAACGAGTCTGATGGGCGATAAACTTTTTTTCCCTCTTCATAAACTACTGAGTACAGTTGTTTGCACTCCAGTATTTTCACACCCTCAAGCATAGAGTTCTTGAAACGACCAACACCATGCTTGAGTAAATCATCTACCGAAAGACTCGCTTCGGTAACAACACCGTCAATTTCGACATCTTTGGAGGGTATGTAAACTTTATACTCTTTATTGAAATGTTCCGAAGAGACAATATCATTCGCGTGTTTCAAATTATTTACCACAACACGAATTTTATCGTTATTTACTTTTATGATCTCTTTGATTGAAGAGAATCGTGATGTCAAACCTTTAGAAATTTGGTAAATGTTTAATGGCTTTGATATACGTCTAAAAAAGACTATCCAAGGCCCAGAATGCAAAGTTTATAGAACGTATTTTATTTCATGCATTAGACATTGAACTTCGATGCAATCTGTATCACTCACAGTAGAGTTAATGTTTTCGTCTTCTAAGCGGTTCATTTAAAACCGTCAAGTCGCACTAGTAGTTCAATGAAGTTAAGGGGAGATAAAACGTAAATATGATTATGGATAGAATATTCATCTGCAATATCATCACCAAACGAATTGAAATCGAGTTAGTCAGTTAGTTGTTTATTTTAACCCGGTTTTAACCTGTCGGTCACTCACCGGGGGGAATTAAAATCGACCCATCCCTTAAATGTGGTGCAATTTGTGTTGGTCAATATCATCTAGTACATTGACGATCAAATCCCATTCACTCCGTTAGGTGTTTTAATATGAGTTTTTT
The DNA here is from genome assembly GCF_030247185.1 of Malaya genurostris. NCBI lineage: Eukaryota > Metazoa > Arthropoda > Insecta > Diptera > Culicidae > Malaya > Malaya genurostris. Next base: position 118,347,580 of record NC_080571.1, on the reverse strand, counting down.
TTCCACAAGCATCTAAGCAGCAGAAATCGATTAAATAACAGCATAATCATCATTATCTCATTCCTTCGCATTTCGGTGCACCTTATTCGGTCAACCAATGCTTAGAAGTGTTTTTCGGCGTGCACAAATCCGGGCCATAGTCGAGGGTCGAGTCAAGGCGAACATGTGTTTGATGACGTGTCCGAGAATGGCAGCAAAATAATAAACAAAAAGTAACTCTTGGCTGTTGAAAATTCGGCCCAAATTACTGTTTTCATGCAATCACGCTCGATTAGCTATTTCGATCCGTTCGCGATTCGGTTTGCGTGTCTCAAACACGATGCAAACCATGAAGAATATTGATAGCTGAACGCTCTGCACGCGCCGCTGTGACCATGAGTCTCATGAACTACATAGGTATTGACTGATGTTGATGTCTAATTTCTTCCATAACCACTAACTAGATGACTGAAAACGGTGTTTTAAATTATTTCTAGTAACGCATTCTATGCACAGCCAATTACTAATTGCAAATTAGGTCGTGATGATTTCACCACGATACTTTTGAAGTAACATTTCAGGTTCGCATGTCATCAAGTACGATACTTTCAAGATTGCCAACTATCATAACCAGTATCTGTGGAACATGCAAAACTGGCTGCATAAAAATGCAAATTACTAATTATACACAGCTGCGTACCTGCGTTATAATAAAGACAATGTTGTAGCAGGAAAACACGAGTATAGTCTTAAATTCAAACACGATCATCTCCGGCTCTAGAAGAAACATTAAGAAAAATGATAACTGTTTTTATATGTGCATATTTATTGTGTTCGCTTGCGGATCAACTTAATAAAAATCTATAATTGTGAAACACCCTGAGTTGGAGGTTCAACGCATAAGGTGCTGATCTTACAAGCCTGTTGTCGTAGAAATCGAGCCTCAGGCAGTTTGAAAATGTGTAAACGAAAAAATTTTTCACCAACTGAATAATGTAATAACAAATAATCAGCATGGCTTTTTTGAAGGCCGCCAAACTACCAAAAGCAAAGCAAAGTCTTGGCATTACATTCCTTTTGTGGAATTTGGCCTTTCTGTTTCAACAGACTTCGCAGCCGATTCTTAGTGTACAGAATCATTGCATGGCTAGTACTATGGATCCTACTGATACTAAGAACCCTTCCAGGTCGGGGCTCGAACATACGACAACTGGCTTGTAAGACCAGTGTCCTATGCATTGAACCGCTAACCCGGGACATTTCGCCAAACTACCACAAATCATATTATTTTTACGTTTCGTCTTTGACTCATCAGTGCAGAGCAGTTCAAATTGAACTGCTTAGTGCTAAACTCGGCAGTTCAATTTGAACCGGTTATATGCCCTAGCACAAAATTTACCACAAATCTCCTAGCATTTGTGACATTCACTCTGAATGCAATGAACGCTGGCGTAGAAACTCTTAACGCCGACTTGCTAATCCTTCGACCGTAATGAAATACCATTACTTCTATACAAACCACAAACAAACAGATGGCAACGAACATAGGCTTCTGAAATGGCACGAATCAAACTTAACGAATCATATACAAGTAGTTCGTTTCCAAAACATAAACTCTAAACCAATTAATGTAACATCTGGCTTACCTCAGGGCTCTAACCTTACGCCTCTTCTTTTCATTTTACATATAAACGACATTTCCTGCATACTCGAATATCTAAAAGTGCATATATGTATATATATATATATATATATATATATATATATATATATATATATATATATATATATATATATATATATATATATATATATATATATATATATATATATATATATATATATATAAAGGGTGATTTTTTAAGAGCTTGAGAACTTTTTTAAACAATAAAACGCATAAAATTTGCAAAATCTCATCGGTTCTTTATTTTAAACGTTAGATTGGTACATGACATTTACTTTTTGAAGATAATTTCATTTAAATGTTGACCGCGGCTGCGTCTTAGGTGGTCCATTCGGAAAATCCGCTTTTTTATCGACAAATTTTGTTCAGCGATGAGGCTCATTTCTGGTTGAATGGCTACGTAAATAAGCAAAATTGCCGCATTTGGAGTGAAGAGCAACCAGAAGCCGTTCAAGAACTGCCCATGCATCCCGAAAAATGCACTGTTTGGTGTGGTTTGTACGCTGGTGGAATCATTGGACCGTATTTTTTCAAAGATGCTGTTGGACGCAACGTTACAGTGAATGGCGATCGCTATCGTTCGATGCTAACAAACTTTTTGTTGCCAAAAATGGAAGAACTGAACTTGGTTGACATGTGGTTTCAACAAGATGGCGCTACATGCCACACAGCTCGCGATTCTATGGCCATTTTGAGGGAAAACTTCGGAGAACAATTCATCTCAAGAAATGGACCGGTAAGTTGGCCACCAAGATCATGCGATTTGACGCCTTTAGACTATTTTTTGTGGGGCTACGTCAAGTCTAAAGTCTACAGAAATAAGCCAGTAACTATTCCAGCTTTGGAAGACAACATTTCCGAAGAAATTCGGGCTATTCCGGCCGAAATGCTCGAAAAAGTTGCCCAAAATTGGACTTTCCGAATGGACCACCTAAGACGCAGCCGCGGTCAACATTTAAATGAAATTATCTTCAAAAAGTAAATGTCATGTACCAATCTAACGTTTAAAATAAAGAACCGATGAGATTTTGCAAATTTTATGCGTTTTATTGTTTAAAAAAGTTCTCAAGCTCTTAAAAAATCACCCTTTATATATATATATATATATATATATATATATATATATATATATATATATATATATATATATATATATATATATATATATATATATATATATATATATATATATATATATATATATATATATATATGCAGACGACTTAAAACTCTTCATGGGAATTATAAATATCAACGGCGCTGCAATATTCCAGAACGATATCAATCTATTCCATTTTTTGTACAGTAAAAGTCTAATCCAACTCAATGTAAATAACTCAATAACTTTTTAGTAGAGAGAACGAAACCCAATCTATTGATATATGTTTAGACAATCAAATGGTAGAAAAATGTTAAATTGTACGAGATTTAGGCGTAATCTCAGACTCCAATCTCACATTTGTGAAACATTACAATACAATAATTAACAAAGCCAATAATATGGTGGGCTTTATTAAACGCTTCAGTCATAACTTTTAAGACCTACATACAATCAAATTGCTGTATAGTATGTCAGACCCATCTTGGAATATTGCAGCCAAGTATGGAATCCATATAATAATATTTACGAAGAATGCATTGAATCGATCAAAACACAAGTTCTTTTATATGCTTTTCGTAAATTAAACTGAACAGCTTTTCCTCTACCTAAAGAACGAACCTTACAATGCTTTATTTTATTAGCGACATAATTTCTCAATACATTCATTATTTTTGCATTTAGGTTTTCATATACCTAGCCATTATCTACGAACCATGAAATTATTTTTAGGAAGACACACAAGCAAAATGCTCAATATGGTCCAGTCAATCGAATAATGCACCACTACAATCAATACTGCGAACGTTTTGACTTTACTATATCCAAAAATCAAATTAAATCTCAGCTTGTCGTATAAATAATGCATAGTATGTAAATAAACATTGTAAACCATTTATATGTAGTCTAAATTTGCTTGATGAAATGGAAAAAATATTCACACTTTAAAAAATCCTGTGATTTTACATCTTATTAAATGCACATAAATGGAGCGTCGCAGTTCACACAAATTTACTTTGAAGAACATTTAAAATTGTGACTCCATGACATGAAATTCATTGAAATAAAAAAAAGAATACTGATAGCAACCACCGCGACTTGAACCGAGAATCATTGGATCGCAAGTACGTCTGTTAATCGACTGAGCCACAGAAGCATGCATCTGCTTGGTTAGTAAAAGGTGCATTTAAATTTATACATTCGAACCTACTAGCAGAACGCAAGTTACAGTCGAAGCCAGTAAAATTCAAGCTCATCTAACATTAAGTCATTACAAATAAAGTTTTCCGTCATTTGACAAATTAGGTCTTTATGAATTACATCGTATGAGGGATTAAGTCACCTGTCAAATTCAATTTTTTTTTAAATGTAGTCTTATAATGATATATAACAATAGGCTGCGAAGTCTGTTTAAGAAGTATGATCTAATTTCTCAAAAGAAATTTTATAACATATCTTTGCTTTGCAATCATACTATCGTACTCAGTATTACTAATGGTTTCATTAGATAAGGTGAATGGTGGAGCTGAGATGTGTCGAAGTGCCTTAAATTTACAATTAGTGTTCTTCTTCCCATTTTTTCACGGTAGTGCGATTTATAATATTCAAAGTATTTTGATTATAATTATGTTTATATATCGATCCACACTCCCATAAGTAAAACTTAAACAACTTCTGAACACAATAATCGAGTACTAAATATTTTATATCATAACAAATTTCAAAACAATCAAATAGAAATGATCGATATGAGTAATAGAGAAAAATTTTGCGCATCCCTAATCCACTTTTGTTTCATCATGACAATTTGTAACAATTATTGTCAGTAATTTTCACGAGCTCATATTTTAATGTGTTGCTTTGACTTGCTTCTAAGCGATGCTTTGACTATGCTTCAAATGCATATTTTATGTCGTATGCAATTAATAACAATAATTAAATTATAACAAAAAAAAAACACCCGACGAAAGATGTTAGTAAATATATTAAACAAAAAATTGACACATCATCGCATAAAATAAAAAGTATTCATTCATTGTTTAGTGTTTGAATTGCCAATACAATAATTTACCAAAACAATAATTTTTGTTTGAGTACCCGGGTATTGTCTGCTTCACAATGTGTAAACTGTGGTGATCACAACAACACACCATAGTGACGTAGTGCATGAAATTTCGAACCACGTTTTGCTACGAATTTTGTGAGAAAAATACAAAATCAATCATAAAAAGTTCGGGTTCTCACCAGTACATTAGACATCGTGTGTTTGTACGGCCCCTCCGGCACGCGACGACCAGAGTTTCTCCATGACGACTGTCTCTGCTAGCCTGCTTGAAGCTTTTTCCGATATACTGCTAGAATTCCGACAAGAGTCTGGCAAAAGTTCAACAACTGTTTCAAAGAGAAAAATTTCCCTGGAGATAAAAAACGGTTCTTTTTCAGCCAAATTCTAGCCATACAAACCTGGCAGAGCCCTTTTGAATCGGTTCGACATTTCCTCCATTAAAAGTGCTTATGAAGGGCAATTGCCCTGCTTTTGCATTACTAACCTTCATCTCTTAGTTTGCTTATTAGCATTGTTAATTAGCATTATGAGCATATCTAATAACTTAATAGTAGCTTTCAAATGAGTCTAAGTCTTTCGAAAGCGATTCTTTCATCTCCAAGAAATGTTGATGCATTTATAGTAATCACACTGTGATTTGTCGGTTACATATAAGATTATGTTTCTCGAAAATGTTTGTCATAACCCTTTCAAATTTGGTCCACATTGTTAGCTTTCAAACAAGCAACAGTTTATCGAAATTCATTGAATCATCTTCGAGAAAAAAATCAGCCTATGAAAAATTTGTGGTTAGTCGGGTACGTCAATTATACTGTTATATCTCCGGAACCGGAAGTGAAATCCATACAATTCTTGAACTCGATGGCTTGACTTGTTTAAATCGGCTCAGGCATCTTTGAGAAAATCGAGCGGCATCAAAACCACGCCTTGTGTCGGTTAAGTCACTTATTCCATTATATCTCCGGAACCAGAAGTAACAGCCATTTGATCTTCGAACTTAATCCACAATCCAATTGTAGCTTTCAAATGACTTTAGATTTGTAAAGATCGACTTTCTGACGGAATATAGTGGTAAAAAACAATGCGTTTTGCCCGTTACTTCACTCACTCCATTCGAATGGTATGTAACAGTATGGGTTTTCGGGACTCTGTTTCAAAGTCGTTTTTTTATCAGAGACTTTATTCCCTTTCTATAGAGAACGGCAATATTACGGTCTGTCCAGCATTTCGCTCTTGCGATAAATTTACGATTCCGTGCAAATTTACCTAAATGGAACAATGAATCCAGATAATTTGCACACTCATTAATTTTAAAAACATGTATTGTCAATAATTTTCCATTTTTTGTTGATAGCTACAGATATGCTTCGTGTCGAATGATAACTTTCCTAGGTAGTCGATGACTTTTCTTTAAACCAGTTTAGTAATTGGTACAAATGAATATAATTCACTTGCTTTTCCCCAGAATCTGTCAAAATATCGCCCAAGAAATATGTGTTTATTTAGTATTTTTTTATAATCTCTCATGTTGTGTTATTTCAAGTGTTTAAAAAAATATCTTTAACGGTATTCAATTTAATAAAAGCCTACCAAAAGCCTGGGTATAACAGTAGAATTATTCCAAAGTTTTATGTGATGATAATCGATATAAATCAAAATATTTTCTACGCTCATTCTACTTCCTAGAAGCTTGAAGTCTCTTGTACGAGAGCGGATCATTCCACCGAGTCATTTTGAGAAAAAACTGGTCTAATTTTTAGAATTTGTTGAAATTATAGTGCATATGCAGAACACAAATATAGCCTAATTCATAAACAATGATTTTATTACAACAAGCGAATAGGGTTCATCATTGCGAAAAGGTGGTGGTGAGTTCACCTCTTCCGCGTCCCTTGTCAAGTAGCTACAAGTAGCGCTTCTTCAGCAATGCTATCTTAAGGAACATTTTCTTACGATACATGCTGTTTAGTGATTATAAGACCAACTAGAGATCCTTCAAATGGAATGTAATTGTGAAAATAGAGATTAAATTAGTTAGTCTGAGGTGTGTCGTGTAAGAAACTGAAAAAAAATCTTATTCTTTTTTCAATTATTAAAAGATTATTTCGTTTGAACAAACTTTTTGAGATTCAGAGAAATATGTAAGAACATTTCACGCAGGAGTTCGGTGTTTATTATGTTAATGATTATTATCGCTTAAGAATAATAAGAGATAATAAGAAAAACTTATTTACTAAGCAAAAGCACTAGAACTGAAGCAACTCGAGAAACTTCATAAAGCCTATACTGTAAAATTTTTCAAATAAATCCGAATCAATAAATCTCTTTATTCACTCGATTCAAATGAGATATAAAAATGTTGCTGCGAATAATTTGGCATCAAAGTTATAGCTCAAACTCTGACGTTGAAGATTCGTGAAAACAACACAATGATTTCGTATGTCTCAACCTGATTCACTAGAATTTATGCTAGAGCCATCAAATAACTCGAGCACGAAACACTGTTAACGGCCAGACGAACACATGATTCAAATTACGACCATGTCTGCGAGAAGTTTTTAAAACAATCCTGCCTGAGAACGCAAAGAAAAAGGGAAGCTCTTTGGCTTCCACATTATTTCTCATGCTACGTGGTACATCGCGTAGCCATCCACTATCGTTTAATGACTCGGTTCGTACATATTATTTGGCTGAGGAAAAGTGGGTAAAATGTATCGTTACCATGTTTTAAGCAATTACAATGTTTATCAAAAAAAAACTCATTTTTAAATAAGTTTACATATCTTACAAAAATGTTGAAATCATGCTCCGTACATGATATCATTGAAAACTATATACGTTTTAGTTCTATTCCTCTACAGTTTCTTGTCGGAATTTCTCGGCTTTGCTGGATTTTGTTCTACACCCTTTATTCGGTCTTAGAAACACCGAGCCGGTTTTTACCGCACGTATGAAGATGGGCAAAGACCGATCAGGGAAAGTGATTGATCAAGTCGTTGTATCTGGGTATGGCCCGGTCAAACACATACTTGAAAGCGGCGAAAAATCTTCACCACATGGTGTGATTCTAGAAGCTTTTCCTTGTTGATCGCAGGTTGAAGTGTTCCACACTAGTGTAGTAAGTCAATGGAAGCGCTAAAGCGCCAGCCTGACTCATCTTCTCTATTTGCTCGTTGAGTAGCGAAATCTCCTTCGAATGAGCGAAGCACGGCAACACTCGTCTGTAGAAATGGAAGCAGTCCTCGGCAGTAAATATTTGATGAACGTTAAGTGTTTTTCAAACACAAAGCTTCTTCAGAATCAGCCGATCAGAGCAGAGCACTGTAAACGGAGCCTGCCTGAAGGAGCATGGAAGCCATCAGTGAACAGTATAGTAGTGCAAACGGTCAGTCAGGGAAAGGAAGTTTCACCTGGACTGAACCAGTTCATTTCATTCCCTGTAAACTTTCGCGGAGACGCACATAGCACACATCATTTCTTCACCCTGGGGCGATGCATTTGTCCGTTGACCTCGCACGTACTACAGAGAAGAAAAAAAAAGTTCGGTTGGCAATTTTCTCCCTTTCTTCTCGATGGGGACCGGCTGGCCTGGGGGTCGGTTTGCGAACTGCATAACCGAAACAAAGGGAGCGCCAAAATGTGTTTCCGGGATCAGCATTTTGTCGACTCGTGTTTCACAATTTGCCGCGGATTTCAGAAAGCTGAAATGATATTGAGCAGTAACTTTCGAAAGCTACAACAGAGCGCTGTATGCGAAACCATCGTTCTTTCTGTAACCGACCGATCGAGTTAATTATATTTTATTTGAGTTATTGACAGTCAAAGCATCCGGACGGAAATAATCTGCCCCAATATTGTACTGCCCATTACACTCTACAAACTTTAAAGATTGATCAGTTCAATATAAAAATAACAAAAAGTAAAAAAAAAACGCGAAGCTAATTTAAAACAATTATAACAAGCTGATAGGTTCAGCGATTAAAGGTTTAATTAAATTTGAACAGAACATTACGCATAGTATAAATGAACGAAGTTGAACGGCAAAGGCTTTTCTTATTTCAACTTTCACCCGTTTTCCATGTGGTCCTGAAAGCAGACGGCAGCAAGCTGTACGAAAACGGAGCCAACATTCACTTTTTTCTGTCTCGTTTTAGCAATATTTTTTTTTATCACAGCATACAACCGACAATAATACAACCGCACACCTTTATTGACTGCTGGTCATTATAGTGGGCTATGTGTACAACGTACAAATGTCATATGACCGGTGCCAGACATGTTTGGATCAGTGATGATGAATTCCAGGAACGCAAAGGCTGTCATTTGCATAATTTGTTACCGCGGCTGCTACTTGTACAGCCGATATTCATAAGCGTCGGTACATTTTTTTTACAATTGGAACATGCGGTGGCAGCCCGGTTTATTTTCCTGCGGCGGAATGCAAAAGCGTAGCATATTCCGCTTTGTTTTCAAGGTTCGACTGTAAGCATTCGGCACTTACCATGTGGAGTGGTTTAGGACACAATTCTTGATATGCAAACGAGAGCAGAAACGAATGAGTTGTGACAAATATGATGTGACTACCGGCTGTTGCGCTTGCATCTTGCTCGATTCTGAGGAATTTATTTTGAAAACCGATAGCCAATGTATTGAATTCCACGTGCATACGTAACATTAGTGCAGTGTACGGTACCTGGTGGCGCCTAGCAAAATATGCTATCACGTGTCAGTTTCCTTTAATACGAGAAAGGCGCACCTTTCGCTTCCAGGCGGTCTTTTCACCCCGAAGCGATCAATCAATCAATTGGAGTTTAATAATTTAGAAGACCGATCTAGGCGGACAACCCGTTCCGTCTGATGGACGGCAAGGCTTTGTCTACAATTCCAACTGCAGTAATCTGCAAACAGAAGGCCCAAAGTGCTTGGGATATATTTACGACGAAATGATGCAACCGCTTTGAAACTGTGAGTACTGTGCCGCTGTGCGGACGGGAGTCCAACGGAAATGGGTATTAATATTTCGTTCCACCTCGAGGCATCGATTAGCCCTGCACAGCGATAGGCACCGTTATTGAGATGATTATCTGTTACTGGCACATGACCGAAGGATAGTATGTATATCGCCACCGTGAGCTGCGTGACGAAATAATTTTCTCAGTAGTTGTTGTATGATACCCTGAGGAGCCTGTACAGGTTATGCATATAAATACTATTTGTTTGCGTTCGGATTCAATGTGTTTAATAGTTGCTGGAAGTTTGCTACCGAGTCGTGTATAATTTCGTTTCAAAAGCAAATCTGTAAGTTGAATATTGTATGTATACAGAACATCCTGTGAATTATCAGGCACTAATAATATATTTTTGTTTTGCTATTGCATATTCAGATTTTTGTTCAATGTTATGATTCTATAATATACTGAATTATATACAATCCGCCGTACGTATGATTAATATTTGTGTCTGACTTATAGTCAGTAGTAGTATTTATATAACCTCGGTGAAAGATCTAATGCTAATGCACCAATAGCCATGTCATTAGTAGAGTCACCATATCATTTTGCGAAACACTCGACTTTCAGTCAACAAATTGTGATAAAATCGAATACAATATCTTCACTTTGGCTCTAAGAAACAATATCACAGATGAAATGGATTGACAATTGTTGCAATACTGCTGTTAAAGCAACGCGAAACTCGAAGCAAATTCACCTGTTTCCATCTTACCCTCGAAACCAATAGATCGAACAAAGACAGAAGATCCCACTCTAACTTATGGATTTTGTATATGCGATTAATAGTGGAGCTGAGATGATTGGGTACCATTACCAGTATTTACTTGTATTTTACATCGGGAGTTTTGTTGTCGCAAACATTACACTGTGCAATACTAGATTAATTTGACCCATTTACAGTATTTACATCATATATTTATTTTGTACAGTATGCAAACTGTTGTTAATATCTAATAACCATTATTTTCCATGTTGATAATGTCAATCATTCGTTATGCTATGAGATAATTGTAACAATTGTTCGCTTCATGTAGCCTTCAAATAACGTGTTTAAGTAACACAGAGCTCAGAGTACAATGCAACTCATGTAACGATTCTAATTTCAATAAATTAAGATAATGGGGAGCTTATATTACTTGGGCTACAGTAAACACAAACATTGAGAGTTTGTTCAGCAAGCATGACGAAACTCTGAAATACGAAAGCTTCTGATTATAATGACTATTAATATGCCTCAATCCCAAAGTAATCAATCATCGATCCGCCGTGAACTAATTTTTCCGGGATAACTTATTTGATACTATCATTCTCATTTACATTTACAGTTTTTTTTTGGTACAGAGGAACAGATTGGTGTACAAATATCATTTCATCTTTCTTCGCCATCAAACATGACATTGCACTGGAGACAGTTTATGAAATTTAATATCTTCTTCTATCCGTTCAACTGTTCTGCTTCTACATTTTGCTACATTTTGCATTTCTCATATAGAAAGGTTATGCAATCACTTGAAAAACCGACTAGTAAAAATTGTGTCATATACCATTCGACTCAGTTCATCGAGCTGAGCAATGTCTGTGTGTGTATGTGTCAAATAATCTCACTCGGTTTTCTCGGAGATGGCTCAACCGATTTTGACAAACTTAGATTCAAATGAAAGGTCTCACGGTGTCATACGCAATTCCTGAATTTCAACCGGATCCGACTTCCGGTTCTGGAGTTATAGGGTAAAATGTGTTCAATATTGTACACCGTCACTTAAACTGGCGGAACGCTTATTCCCAATCTTAGGCTGAAATGAAATTCGGATACAACACACATTTAAATCGTCATTTAGAGTGCGATGGTAAAATCCTCAAAATTTGAATAAAAACTAGTACAGTTTGTACGTCATGTTAGTTGGTGGCCGTACGAGCCGACTTCGATTATACCGGTTCTTGGGTTCCGAATGCTGGAAGTACATATAATAGTGAACCCACTTCGTTTTAGCTTTTTACCTTTCTCATATATAAAGGTTATGCAATCACTGTAAAAACCGACTTTTGAACCGAGGCCCGGAGGGCCGAGTGTCATATACCATTCGACTCAGTTCGTCGAGTACGCAAAATGTCTGTGTGTGTTTTTTGCACTAACTTTTCTCGGTGATGGCTGAACCGATTTTCACAAACTTAGATTCAAATGAAAGGTCTTGAGGTCCCATAAAAAATTCCTGAATATTATTTGGATCCGACTTCCGGTTCGGGAGTTATGGGGTAAAATGTGCAAAAAGAGAAAATATGTGTTCTAACTTTTCTCATAGATGGTGCGACCGATTTTCACAAACTTAGGTTCAACTGAAAGGTGCTGTGGTTCCATGCGTAATTCCTGAATTTCATGCGGATGCGACTCCCGGATCCGGAAATATAGGGTAAAGTGTGTTAAAAATTGTATACCATCACTTAAAAAAATTTCTAAACCGACCTCAAATCTTTTCCAATTGATAGTTTTTATCAGTAGACGGTCAAACAAACCGATTTCGGTTATTCTTTTAAGAATTGAAGAAAATTATTTCGAAGAATACCACAGTATTATATATAGTATGATTGATATGAGAAAGGCATCATTACACCACTAGGTGGATAAAAACAGGTTTTTATAAATATAAAAAATAGGCATAGAATTCGCTCAAACTTTAGAAAAATTTTCCGAGGCCCGGAGGGCCGAGTGTCATATATCAATCGATTCAGCTCGACGAACTGAGAAAATGTCCGTGTGTGTGTTGTCAACTAAGAGGTCGAGATCTTAGAGATGGCTGAACCGATTTTGATCAAACTAGTCGCAAATGAAAGGTCTCCCTGTCACCCTGAACGCTATTGAATGGTTTTGAGATCGAATGTTTACTTTTTGAGTTATACGAAGTTTAATGTCTAGTCGCAAATGAAGGGTCTCCCTGTCACCCTGAACGCTATTGAATGGTTTTGAGATCGAATGTTTACTTTTCGAGTTATACGAAGTTTAATGTTTAATGTGACAATATCTGTCACAATTGACTTTGAAAACAAAATAAGTTTTCAGATTTAGATTCCGCACGGTAATAGCTATCCAACAAGCCATAGATTGTTAAAATCCGTCCATTTTTAACGGAATTATCGATATTTTTGTGTAAGCGACTTTTCCCCCTATTCCAGCAGTAGCAGTTTTTAGCGCTGTATGACAAAGCAATGCTTGGGAGCAACGTGAAACACGATTTTTTATAATGTAACATACAATTGTTTCTGAGTACCAAAAAAACTGTGTACAGCATCTTTTATCATGACTTTTTGCTCGGACCGATTTTAGCATGGTTCATTTTTGGCAACATAATCGTACAAATATGACATGTAAACATTATATGACAAGATGATGGCAGCATTTTCACGTTGAAAGTAATTCCATAATTATATTTATTTCAACTACTTACAGCAATAAATGCTGGAAGAACATAACACCTATATACCATTCGAATCATTTCGTCGAGATCAGCAAATGCGTGTGTGAGAAATAATTTCACTCGATTTTTTCGGAGATGACTCAACCGATTCCTCCAAACTCAGATTCATATGAAAAGTCGTATACACCCAAACAAGGTTCCTGAATTCCGTTTGGATCCGACTTCTGATAGCGGAATCACAGAATGATATGTGAAACGAAATTACAATAATGCAACTCATTTTTTTTTACTTCTAAAGATACGAAAACGGAACGCAGAAAGAGTCAGACATTTTGATACTTCTGTTTCATACGGAAATTTTAGCACATTTCGTCAAATGCCATTCTGCTTCATTGAAATCCAATTATTCAAGTAGCCTTTTGCCAAATGGTACATTCTATCGAAAGCACAATGGTCTAAAACTGAAATTCCATGTCTTCAATTATGTTGCGGTATTATCGTAAACTTTTTCCTGTTTGTGTCTTTCATAAAATTGGAGGGGGTTATTAACATGATTTTATAGGATAAAACGGCCATGTTGCAGTACGTGTGCAAAGAGAGATACTAAAATAAACTTTTTACTGGAAGCAGATAGAGAGTTTTTGACATCGACAATATTGTAGAAAATGCTATTTATGGGAACATTACAGAAAACCCCGTTTCGTTTACTAAAGCATTTAATCCAACTTAAATTTTGAGTACTACCGATGTGTTGTCAATAGAGCTGTTGTCAATTGCAAATACGCAACCCTACCCATCGCAAAACACAACTGTCTAAGTATAGTAATTTTCCTCTGCCCACACGAAACTGAAGCCATTGAAAGAAGTTTCAATAGTTTGTAATAGTATTTTAACAGTAATTGAGCGTATCTCAGTTAACACTCTGACTGCATTTTCATATACTACTGCCTTTTATATCCGCATCGGCGAATATTTGTAGTGTTCGTACGACCAGCTCATGGATCCTGTTAATTAATAAAAGTAACATGCCTAATACTTCATCATAATATATTTACCTAGAACACTCAGGCTAAGTCCACTACCTGGTCGTACACTTCGTCCGCTGGCAGTTAGAGCGGTTGAAGCAACAGAATTGGGGACATTTTGTACATCAGTTCCACCGCTACCGGACGCCAGCAAACTAGCTCTGGGAGCTGCAGCAGTCGTAGACGAATCTTTTCCGTTAGATGCAATTGCACTGGCTGCTTTCGTTGTGGTGATAGGCATTTCCAGGACGTTTGATTTCAGCTCATTAACACTGGACTGACACAAGAGATAATAGTTAATCTATCAACCCCACTACTATCTCACCATTCACTGTCACCGCTGGTAGCACGATGAGAAGCACGCGATTGTTGCTGTTCACAGGCTTGAAGCTAGTTGAATTGATAATGAATTACTATTGGTTAGCAATTGTGCACAGATCTGATTCAATTCAATAGGTCGGTAAATATTGGTGCCACCGTTTCGCATTCACAATGCCTAGTTATTCCCAATCACAAACAAACATCTTCGTTTATTTTTCACATTTGTGTATTACTTATCTATTCCTGCGGTTCTCACTCTGCTGTGAACTTAATATCTTTACCTGGAATTATCATTATCAATTATTTCTGTTTTTGTATCTTTTGCGCAATAAAACATTTCACTACTTTTTCTTTTTGCTATCTTCGTTTGAATCGTTATCGAAGTCTTTTGTTTGATCGTCTTTTGTACACTATCTTAGAATGTATAGTTTCACTCACACTTGCAGCTTCAGGCATTATAAAACAACCGACAGAGATGTGCACTTATGCATTATATTATGTAAAGGTGATCCCACGAGGCTTAACAGCAAAGAAGAATCAGTACAACATGAGTGAGTACAAAAAGAGAACTTTTTTTCCAACGTGCTTCAGCCGTTTCCACATACTTATTATACTCGAAGAAGTGCATCGTAATTCTACAAGGTGTACTGGCTGAGGTACATAAATTATGTTTTGTAATTAAACCCGAATGGAACGTAGGACTACACACCTACTTTTGTTCCTCATATAACGTTTCTGATGGCAGTATTGAACGCTGATGTTGATGGTCATCGCGGTGAACAGACGACCACTGCCGATTCTTTTATAGACATTTCACATTTTAATTGCGGTACGAGAAGAACTCTTTTTTGTTCCTTCAAGACCTACATTATTTTTTTTTATTATTATTATTTCTTCTAGCTCACTGTTTATGTTTCCAGATTTTTCTTTTTCACATCTTCCGAAATGATTCGATTCATGAATGTACACACTTCCTACATCGTATGCTCATTTTTATTCACCTTTCATTCACACGTTGCGGCATATCTCTGAAGCTGTAGGCTTCATTATTTAGCTAAAACATACATCCATCATCGCCACCGGTCTGTTTGTGAGACGGCACTCGTGTGAATTATTATCGAAACCCCGCACCATATTGGAATTTACTGACGATAACTTTTCACGGAAATAGGTCTGATTGCTTCATCCACCAACGTAACATTCCTCCAATCAACTATATCTCGTTTAAAAGAACAACACACTCAACGTTATCAGCTGTTCACATTTTGCTTTCGTCAGTTACGGTAAGGGTAACCTACATCAGATGTACCTTCAAACGCAAGCTAATTCCGCATACGTCTAGTCCCCCGTCCATTTTCAGCACGCTAGCAGTTTTGTGTCGTGAGATCACCAAATTATGATTCACAGCGAAGTCTTTTCCACCAGCACATGCGACCTGCTGGCACTGTTATCAGACTGCCAATTCACGCTTCATCAATATTCCGGGTTAGAACTCACAGGTTTCCATCAACACTAGCCGTTCGAATTGAACAAAATAAACTGCAAAAGTAGCAAAAAACTTTATTCGGACAGAAATAGACGTTCACAAAGCAGCAAAAACCGGTATGCTCTATGGTCTTCAAAAGAACAGAAACAACAACCGATGCATGGAAAAAACATCAAACCGCGAGGAATGGCGTCTGAATCAGCGAATTTACTGCAACGCATCCGAAGCGAACGGTGGCTGCGACTGAACTGAACCCTCCGTGATGAACACCGTAAGGTGGTACCGGTCTATCGATAGCACGCCTGCAAGCCTCCAGTTTATAGAAACGAGAAACGTGTATGGAGTCATCGCGGGCTTCACGAGCTACATTTATCAACTTGTATTGCCGCGAAAGAGTTGAATGAATTTGAAAACTTTACTACATCGCTAGTTTAGAGAATGAACTGCGAGTATTGAATGAACTGCTCGAAAATACTGGTTTCTAGGGAAGCAGATTTCGAATGGTTGAAAAACTGAAATGAGAGTATATTGCTTGATATATGAGAAGATGAATGAATTAAGGTACATAACGAATCAAACATACTGGTCACATTATTTAGTATTCATACCGAGAACACTTGTTGATCCAATACGTTTTGTCGTGTAACCTAACAACAATGTTGACAAGCTTATAGTGCGAAATCACATGATGTATAGTGGTGCTTGAAATGCCTTTTCGTCCTTTTAAATGAATGCAAAATAGACATTTTATGCATTCATTAGTAATGTGCTTGGGAGTACGAGTTAATCTTCCTTTCGGCTGTTAGCTGACTGCTATTCATACTATGATCACCAGCCGTTCTTGACTTACTCTATAGAAAAGATCGAATCGGAGCCCTGGAATCTCCTAGCTTTCTTTCCACCGTTCGACTCAGCTCGACGAGATATGGAAAAAGTTATGTATATAAAGGAGCTCTTTTCAACGAATTATGAATCTGTTCTTTTTTCCGGAAATGTGTAAGCCGATTTCAACAATCTTAGGTCATTGATCAAATTCGATGATCAAATTCGATGATCAAATGGCTGACATTCCCAGTTTCGTAGATATATTGGTATAACAAACGTAACTGACAAACCACATTTTTCTAAATTCTCGGAAATAACTGAAGTGATTTCATCAATTTTCGGCTTGTTTGAAATCAAATTTAAAAGATAACAAACTTGACACTTCGGGTTCCGGAAATGTAATCGCAAAAGTGACATAACCGACAAAGCGCCATTTCGGCTAAGCTCTATAGAAAGCATAACGAATTGTTTGGGAAACTGACTCTAGATCGGAACTTCGATATACAATTCTCTATACAATTTGACACTTATTTAACAGTCATTGGACAAATTTGGAAGTGTCATCGTGAACATTCCCGTTTATGAAAATATAATCCTATAAGTGACGTTTGCGACAGGTCACAGTTTTTTTATTTGCTAAAGTTTCTCTTAGATGCCTGAATCGATTTAGAAAATCTTTGACTATTATTTTTACGTTTCGTCTTTGACTCATTAGTGCAGAGCAGTTCAAATTGAACTGCTTAGTGCTAAACTCGGCAGTTCAATTTGAACCGCTAAGCAGAAGTAAAGTTTCTGCTATTTACAGAACACTTTTTGTTTTGCAACGGAGTGCAATGTCTTTTCTGACGTGCCGAACAAAAACGTGTTTTCGACTATTTCTGGCCGATGCAGGTCTGGTCATTTAGGGGTTAGCCAAATTTTGTGCTAGGGCACATAACCGCTTTTATTATTTTTACGTTTCGTCTTTGACTCATCAGTGCAGAGCAGTTCAAATTGAACTTTGACGCCTCTATTGGGTTATTTGATTTCAAGGCTACTGGTCAATTCCTTCGGTTCTGGAAACATAATCGTATAAGTATAAGCAATATTTTCTGGGCCAATGATCGATTAAAAATGGATTATTGCTGATACTTTTGGTTCAGGGAATGTTACCAAAAAAACGACGTAAACTTATGAAATTTGACCTTTCTGTCTCAACAACTTTCGCAGCCGATTCATATCGTATATCATTGCATGGCTACTATCCTACTGATACTAAAAATTCTTCCAGGTCGAGGCTCGAGCTCACGACAACTGGTTTTTAAGACTAGCGCCCTTTCACGCTTTCGTGAATAGGCATTGCCACACTACCACCACTGGGAAAATTATGCCGATATTATACAAGAACAGAAAAATAAGAAGAAGAGTTGGCTAATGCAATTACCATTGCAATACTGCTTCGTTTTTCTAATCGTCAACTGATTTGAAAACAGAAACAAATATTGCTGTTCATTAAAAAAAAATTCTCAAAATGTACAACTTTGCTTTCGCCGTTTTTTTCCAAACTTTATTGCGAAAAAGTGCTTACAGATGTATTATTCAAAGTATTGTCCGTCAACTAGCGACAACTTTCTCCCATCTTTCCGGCAATTTTCGGATCCCGGTGCGAAAAAAGGAGTCCTTTTTTGACGCTATCCATGAAGCAATCCATTTTTCCAACTTTTCGAAGAATTGAAAATGCTGATCTGCCAGGCCGTGTGCGGAATAGGTGTAAGTCAGAAGGGGCGATATCTAGGGAATACGGCGGGTGGGGCAAGACTTCCCATTTTAGCGTTTCCAGGTACTTTCTGACCATCTTTACGACGTGAGCCCGAGCATTGTCGTGTTGGAGGATGACTTTGTCATGTCGCTCTTGATATTGTGGCCGCTTTTCTTTTAGCGCGCGACTAAGGCGCATCAGTTGCGATCTCCTGTGATGGTTTCACCCGGTTTTAAGAGCTCGTAGTAAATCACACCGAGCTGATCCCATCAAATACAAATCATAACCTTGGCGCCGTGAATATTCGGTTTTGCCTTCGACGAAGTAGCATGCCCGGGCTTTCCCCATGTTTTTTTTGCGTTTAGGATTATCGTATCGAACCCACTTTTCATCACCGGTTACGATTCGATGTGAAAACCCCTTACGATTTTATCTTTGAAGCAGTTGCTCTCATACAAATAGACGGCGCTCGATGTCCCTCGGTTTCAACTCGTACGGCACCCAGTTTCCTTCTTTCTGAATCATGCCCAGGGTCTTGAGACGTTTTAAAAAGGCTTGATGATTCACTCCCAACGATTCGGCAAGCTCTTCTCGGGTTTGGCACGAATCTTCATCAAGCAATGCTTCTAGTTGTTTATCTTTGAAGGTTTTTTCTCTTCTACCACCATTTTCAAAACGTTGAAACAACTCTCAGAGCAGCATCACCGTAAGTTTCTGAGAGCATTCGATGCGCTTGAGCTCCCGCAAATGGCAGAATTGGGCACATAAACAGACATTTTCGAGCGTGAATAACACGAAAACAAGAACAACTGCCACTGAAACGGCGATGACAATTCGTTAGGCACTGTACACACTTACTTTAAAGGCATTATCATCTATGTATTTTGACCAGCCTCAGCCGGTACAGCCACCTATCGGAAAACGGCGGAAGCAAAGTTGTACACCTGATATACAAATTTGAAATGTCATATTGCTGTCCCCAAATGACGCATAAAAAGACAATGCTATGTGTGTGTATGGTTGGTGGGATCAGAAGGGAGTAGTGTACTACAGGCTTCTTAAACCCGGCTTCTAAAAGTGTCAATATCGTACGCTACCGTCAACAAATGATCAATTTGAAAAACACATAAATCGAAACAAAATCATTCTGAAGCGTTACTGCTCATTCAGTCAAATTGGTAAAAGAACAAGTTCCAACGCTTGGTTAGATAATCCTACCCCACACACTATAGTTACCAAACCGGCACTTTCAGATGAAACACTTCCAGACTTTCGAGGATGTACGAAAATGGCTCGATGAATAAATAAAAATGAAAGGTGAAGATATCCATTTCTTTTGAGATGATATCCATCAATTGACCGTGAAAAGAACAAAATTTGTTGAAAGCGAAGGCCAACACTTTGAATTAAATATATTTCGCCATTGATTTGAAAACTCGAAAGCATCACCAATTTATTGAAATCAACGAATCAAACGACACAACGGTGGATAGATTGATGTGAAGGATTGACTGTTTTATTATACTGGAACGTGTGATTAGAAGAGCTAACTGACAACGTTGATATTGTGACATGCAACTTTGAGCGGATGATGGAAACATACATCGGACTGAAAGTTAAGAGCGAGTAGGTCGGGTAATAAACTTGATCGTGCAACTATTTGAAGCGCAGTTTTGGTTCTGTAGTCATTTGCGTATCTGTGAAAGTTGGGAAGAGGGTTTGGTTTTGGGAATTGAAGGAAGTTGATGCAACGGTACGAAAACTTTTACAAAACTGAACGATAGTTATGTAAAAATATTTAGTGGATTCTTAGTAAAATACATGAGCTAATGAAACCTGTTTCATATGACAATATTTTTCTAGAATAAATCGTCCCTTCACAGTCTTTTCCAAGGATACCCAAAACACTAACAATCATTTAGAAGACTAATAATCAATCAGCCGTTTTTAAAGATGTGCATCCAAAGAGTTATAATAACTTAAACTTATTACTTAATCTCATCAGTCTTTCTAATTTTTCGAGTTGATAAGCCTTTTTTGAATCAGTTTTTTGACTATCTTGAAAATCAGTCTTTTTAAAGACTCGTTCAAACGAGAAGTCCGTTCCAAGACTTATTTAGCCTATTTAATTTAGATTCTCCTAAAATAACTGGGCCCTTTCAGAAATGCAGTGAGCACACGTTTGAAGGCCAACACGGTTTTGGCGGTTCAATGCATACGGCGCTGGTCTTACAAGCCAGTTGGCGTATGTTCGATCTCCGACCTGGAAGGATTCATAGTGTCAGTAGAATCGTAGTACTAGCCATGTAATGATTCTGTACGCTAAGATTCGGCTGCGAAGTCTGTTGAAGCAAAAAGGAAAAAATCCACAAAAGAAATGTAATGCCAAGACTTTGCTTTGCTATACGGTTGAATAATATGTATAGACTCTTCTCCTATAACACGAAATTCTTCCCAACATTATACATCATATTCGAATCGAATTGTAGCGACATAGAAAAACAAGTATAAAATAGACGTTTACCTTTCTGAGAAAATTACCTTTCTAAAACAAATTGCTATATGTCTATGTCATATGTTACTTGAATAGCGATGATTTGAATTCAAGAGATGTTCGATGAATGAAACCACAGAGAAATTTTCATACTCTTTATTGTAATGGACATCATAAATTCAATTAATAACAATGTCTTGCAAAACAAAACTTTGTGATGCCAAAAATTTGTGATGCCAAAAGTCTTAGAATTGCATGAAATGTCGAGATTTAGTGTCATATTGAAAAAAGAAAATTCGGAAAATTGACTTTCTGGGACTCATCTCAAAATTTTTCTATGTCACAGAAGTCGATTTTTTCAAAAAAATATTTTTTTTAGATGTCACTAAATCTCGACGTTTCATGCAATTTCAAGACGTTTAACATCAAAAAAAATATTTTGATTTCGGAAATCTAATGTATCCCCCCCTATGGTACTTTTTCAAGATCGAAAATTTTCAAACCTTAACCGCTGGGTAGCACCCCTTATTACCTATGTCCAATTTAGCTTAAATTTTGCATGGGGACTTTTTTCGAGGTACTTAAACTTTTGAACAATAGTGCTTAACTAAATTAGAGGTGATCCCAAAATATTGGCACCCTTATATACATACATATTTTGTCGGTTACTTCACTTATACCATTATATCTCCGGAACCAAAAGTCACAGCCATTTGATATTCGAACTTGATCAATGGCCCAATAGTAGCCTTCAAACGAGTCCAAGCGTGTTAAAATCGATTAAGCCATCTCCGAGAAATTTGCGCGGTAAAAAATCAACGCGTTTTGTCGGTTACGTCACTTATACCATCATATCTTCGGAACCCAAAGTCGCAATCATTTGATCTTCGAACTTGATCAATGGCCTAATAGTAGCTTTCAAACGGGCCTAGACTTGTTAAAATCGGTTCAGCTATCTCCAAGAAACTTGCGCGGTAAAAAACAACACGTTTTGTCGGTTACGTCATTTATACCATCATATCTTCGGAACCCAAAGTCGCAATCATTTGATCTTCGAACTTGATCAATTGCCTAATAGTAGCTTTCAAACGGGCCTAGACTTGTTAAAATCGGTTCAGCTATCTCCAAGAAACTTGCGCGGTAAAAAACAACATGTTTTGTCGGTTACGTCATATATACCATCATATCTCCGGAACCAAACGTCACAGCCATTCGATCTTTGAACTTGATCAATGGCCCGATAGTTGCTTTTAAACGAGCCCAAGTTTGTTAAAATCGGTTCAGTCATCTCTGAGAAAATTGAGCGGTAAAAATATCCTCGAAAAGTGCACACACATACACACACAGACGATCTCGTCGAACTGAGTCGAATGGTATACAACACTATGGGTCTTCGAGGCTCCGTTCTAAAGTGGATTTTCCAGCAATTCTAATACCTTTCTATAAAGAAAGGTAAAAAGGAGTTTGAGGAACATTATGGGGCGGTCCTGTAGATTACACCGTGAGATAGTGGTTTTGAGAGTGGCGTGATGGTCAAAACTCTACTGCCGATAAAGCACGCAGCAGCAGGCCCTACGAATCAGAACAGAGACAATACCACAAAAAATGGAGGATGAAACCAGGGTATTTATTTTTAATAATAATATATAAAATTGTACTTGACGACCAGAAATAGAAAGTATGCGAGCAAGATTCTGAAGATGAGAAAGATATCCTGCTGCTGGATCCCGCACATACTTATTTAGAGCTAGAAAGACGAACGCAAGCGCACTTCGAGTACAGCACGAGTGTTTCGAAGCGGCACTAGTGCCTCGAAGGTCGTCTTAATGGGACGGAAAGATCATAATGTCCATTTTCTGGGATCGCAATAGTATACTTTTGGAGGACTACCTCGAATCAGAGAAAAACCAGTATTAGCGTGCATTAATGAAGTGATTGAAGACCGAAATCGCTGTAAAATGGCCTTACATGAAGCACCTGAGCATCGCTACCATGGTTAAAATCAACGGTTCAGGCTATGAATTACTTGGGCATCACTCTCGTTCACCTGATTTGGCTTCATCGTACTCTGTGCTTATCTGTGCTATTATCTGTGCTAAAACGTTAATTTATGTGAGTTTCGTTTTGAAATTTAAGACCACTACTTCCAGAACCTGAAACCAGTAAAGCCAAAGTAAATCTATATGACCATCTACTAATATGACCTATAAATTTAGAAGATGTTTTCCGTTCTCCACGAACCGGTTGTAGGAATGTAAATGATCTTAGAATATATGGCAAAGTCTTGTGAATTGTTGTGCTATGTAAATATTTAGAAGGTCTTAGATATGTGATACAGAAATAGCATGATAGTGAACGTAAAGAAATGTAATACAATAACCTTTTCACGGTCACAGTCACAAATTTTATTTGAATACTCCATAATGACAGTTCCAGTGGAAAAGTTTAAAGTGTCCGATACACATTCTGTCAAATTTTGACGCATATCGTACGATTAGTTTTTGTTTGGCGTCTATACAAAGAAGTTGAAAAATTTTCGTGTGGGGATTATTATAATGGATGAAAAGTTAGATCAACGTGCGTGCATCAAATTTTGTGTTGCAAATGGATTTAAGTGTTCCGAAACGTTGAAAATGTTAGAAAAGGCCTTTGGTGAATCGTGTCTAGGAAAAACACAGGCATACGAGTGGTATAAATGCTATAAAGGTGGTCGTACAAGCTTGGATCATGATGAGATCCCTGGCCGCCCAACAACATCTGTTACTGAAGAAAACATTGAATCGGCTAAGCAAATCGTGTTGCAAAATCGTTCTGTACCGATTAGAGAGATTGCTGTGTTGTTGGGCATCTCTTATGGATCAGCCGAACACATTTGAACTGATGTTTTGGGTTTGAAACGCGTCGCTTCTCGGCTGGTGCCAGAAAAGCTGAATTTCATTCAAAAACAGCGTCGTGTTAATGTGGCCAAAGAGATGATTTCCAACGCAGATAGTGACCCCACATTCATCGAATGCATCATAACTGGTAATGAGGTGTGGATCTATGAATATGACGTCGAAACCGCACAACAATCGACCGAATGGCGCTTCGAAGGCGAGCCGTTGTTCTAAATTTTCATCCATTATAAAAATCGCCACACGAAAATTTTTCAACTTCTTTGTATAGACGCCAAACAAAAACTAATCGTACGATATGCGTCAAAATTTGACAGAATGTGTATAAAAGTGTTGCCAACGTTGAGAGAATAAAAGTTTACCGATTGGACAAGCGCGGGAATTTTAAAATTAAAATTCCGGTTCTTTTTTTTATCATAAGGTAAGTAATCTTCAGTAGCATTATTTTTTATCTGAGGGCCCCTCCCGAATCGAAATCCTGGGTACAGACCTGATAACCAGCAACTATTCAGTTTTATTTCTATATAGCCCAACTTGTTTTTCTTCTGTAGGAAACCCTTCTACATACTATCGATCTGGTTTTAATGGATCAACGTCACATTTGTAGTGACTACCCATGTAGACTTCAATTCAGATCATCTCCCAAGAACACTTAGAATTTCAAATAAAGCAATAATCAATCCAATTATTTCTATAGTCATAGATAGATTGAATTTAATTAAATTAAATTATGGACGACAATCTTAAACTGCTCATCTGTTTGAAAAATGTTCTTCGAAGACAATATCATCGTTCTCGTGATCCTTCTATGAAGTCAATAGTCAGATACCTATTAAAGTTAATTGAATATACAGTTAAAGTGAACAAATCAAACAATAGTATAAAGCTTTCCAAGGGTCTCAATAAACTTCACAAACCGATTTCAGCTCTCAGAGGAATCATATAAAATAACGGCGAAAACGCGTAGCTCAGAAGTTTGAGAGTGTTTACAATTGTAATTAAAACGTTGTGCGTTCTATTAAAAACATGTCTCACAGAATTATGATCGAATTTCCACACAAGTATTGTCTCAATATGACATTACTGCGACGAATAAGAAAACTCCAAAATATGAAGGCTTAATGCAATGATATCGTACTTTCGTCATATTGTCAGATTGTGCAGTTGCTTTTTAAAACTAAACAAAGCCATTCACAATATTGCATGTAGGTACTAGTAAAATACTGGTCATACTGAAGTGACACACTCGGTCATCGCTTGCTGACTCGAGCACTTAATAATCGAAAAAGTCAACCTGTTCCCTGCAGCTGCTGCATATCTCGTACATACTTGGCCTATACAATAATTAGTATGAGACTGATCACTGCAAAGGCAGCCAGAAAACATTTTGCAATAAATCTCGTCCCGCTGCTAGTCACGATTAGCATCAACCCCATTGATCTAGTTCTGTGTGTATGCTGCTCGACTCCTAGAACCTTACGTTGGTAAGCGAAAGGTGTCCAATTCCGCCCTATCGCGTAATAAATTATAAGCCCGTCGTCAACAAGTCTGAAGCGGTCGGTATTTACATTCAACCCCCTTCCAATAGGACCTGTAATGGTACGGTATAACGACGTTGGTGTAAAGTCCAACTGGTCTGATGTGTGCTTACCAGAGAGACCTCGGGAGTAAACAGTATACCGATAATACGAATTCTTAGTAGGATATAAAGCAATCCAATTTTAAGACTGGCCATCTAGTTCTTATGTATTAACCCATTCATCGATTGCTCTCAATCTGTTTCTAGTAACCTGCCCCTACCCTAGCCTTCCATATGTACGCAAATATTTCTTGCTTATGAATTATATCTGACCACCGATGCAACAGCTAAGTATTTTTCACTACGTAATACTACCCCGATCGTTCAGTTTCATGAAATATTGCAAACACAACGTAATAATCCTGTTTGCCTACGCGCCGTTGAGGTTGGTATCAAACGATTATCATTACAACTTCAACGGGAAGAGTAACAAAAGATTAACATTGTAGTTCTAATGTTGAACGCCGTAGTTTTTTTAAGTTGTTCAATTTTAAATATATTCTCATTCTTTGCTTTGGGGTACAAACAAACTTTTTAGTATTCGATAAAAATTATTGATATTCATAACGACTCGTAAGGAGTATAGCAGGACAATATTTGTACATCAAGTTAATCAGTTGTCTATTATTAGTCGTTAATCCGCCAATGGTTGCGACACTATTTAACTCAGTCTCTTGCCATCATTTTTATTCTGTTCATATGGATATGAGTTGTGACTATGTTGATTATCAGTTGATGAGCATTTATACTGGCAGATTAAAAAAATCAATGCCAGCCAAACTATACCGCTTTTATGAAAAAATACAATTTGAAAGTAAGTGAAGATCATTAATCATTCTCCCATAAAGAACCCCTCGCTAAAATCCGTATCATTACCATACACACGGCAGAATGCATTCGAAAATAACCAAAACAAAACTGAATCCTTCACAGCGGCATGTCTCAATTGTCGATTTTCCTTTCAGTAGCTATACCGTCCATTTAAATCTCATGTCCTCTCATAAACTTTACAACATGCTGGAGGTCTCGCATTTGTACTAGTGGAACATATAGGATCCTCGGAGCACCCGAACAATCAGCTACCATCAGCTTAGTGGCACCACTGCACATGGTCAGCGTCCGCACATCAATTAAAACCCAAGCTCTGATATTCGATCGGACAACGATAATGATAATTTTTTATCTCTGTTCGCGTTCTTCAATTAAAATCTCGTTATCTTTTCGCTTCTCCGCAACCGTTGATCCCTCCAACACATGCTCCCGATAACCCGGGGACTGAGAGTCAATGTTCATTCCGCCGGATGGAACCAAAATAAATTTCTGGCACGGTTTCACGTCATATCAGTGCACTGCTGTTGAGCTGGCTGACTATTTCGTAACTTACATTAAGCCGTCTTTGCTGTGTTACTCTGTTGTGGCCGTCAGCCCGTGCCCCAATGAAGCAGTTCACAATTTCACGGTCACTGTCCACGAGAAATCGTCACCTGTACCAGTCCGCTCTCTATTTGCACGTTCCGAGATACCAGCAAGGTAACGAGGTCCACTGATCGACAGCAAGATAATGTTACGATGCCCTACTTTTCGATACCAAAAACTGTTTACGGGAAATGTGGATATCAACTTCTAGAAGAATGACAGAAGTGAAGGGTCATTCGTATTCGTACAACTTGCGATATTATGTTGTCAAGTTCAAATATCAGCTCTGTTATTTCACTTTGAAATTCAAAACATTTGATTATTTTGCGCTCAACCAGTTACAGTTGATATCATAAACATCATATTAGCGTATCTTTCTGAAAATAAGCAATTGAAAGAATATTCTGATTCCGGAGCAGACATAATAAGATTTGTAATTTATTCTCTAGTCCGCTTCAAATCCATGTATTTGTCTCGGAATATCGATTCTTTTTCGTACATTTCCAACATGCTCTTTTCTCAGATACCTCTGATTCTACTTCTGATTTCTAAATAAGATTCGTGGACTGGGCTACGACTGTTTTGGTCCTTGATTACCAATTCCAGAAGCTCTAAAGTATTTATAAAAAAATAATATAAAGAAAATTTCATCGATTTTTCAGCGATGGTTCAAGCAATTTTTAAGAAGTTAAGTTTAAACAGAGATTCAAAATCTTCAAAACAGGTCTTTAACTTTACCGATTGGAAAATCGTGTTAATTGATTGTCAAACCAACTCACTTCTGCTGCACCGGTCCCCGTTTTTCGGTTACAGAAACTTCGCAATTTATGGTCAAAACAAACCGAAATAGTAATTATATCGATTTCTTAGAGTTACTCACTTAGGCACAAATCAAAGATCTCATAATCAACGCGCCAAAATGTCTATAAAAGTATAAACTCCCGGGCAGTGGGTAAAATTTCATTTTCAATCGAATAATATAAGATGGAAATGAAATTTATGGCCACTGACCGTCAGCGTATTCCTACCAATTCATTTGACTTTTGCTGCCATTTTCAAGTGAAGCTCCCAGAATTCATCGTCAGTTGAATAGTCGTACCTAGTCATTTGAAGTTTTGTTTGTTCAGTTTCAAGTGCCAAATAGTATAGCTACTTCATTGTCTTCGCTCTTGGTAGTAAGCAGATTCGAACGAATAGAATTATAAATGGAGTAAAGTATTCAAAATGAAAACTGAAGGAGGAAACAATTAATTTATGTGTATTCTGTGATTGATATTTCAGTTATCTGATTAGTCTTTCATCTATTATCTTGAACCAATTCGAATGTTTACATGAACCTCATTTGAAGGCCGGTCTCACACTATTGAAAGAGATATTTTGTTACTTCAAGAGATCAACTGACGGTAATTAAAATGAGCCTCGATTGAAGAGAAACGAGTAATGAACTTATTGCTGCTCGTTCGGGCCGTCAGTAAACATTGTGTGTGTCAGAGAGTGAAGTTTACTGCAGTGGAGAGATCGTTAATTTGTTCCACATTCAGTTTCAATTGAATTGAACGAAGTTTTACTGCACTGCTCCCGGGTTGACACTTCAATGCGTAAGGCGCTTGTCTATCAAGCCAATTGTCGTATGCTAAAGCTTCGACCGGGCTATGAAAACGCAAACACCTTAACTAAGGTGGGCATCTATACTTTGTATTTATGAAAGACCAATCTACTATTGTGACAGCCATCGCAATCGATGAGAAATCGACTGTACCGGTTTCTAGTTTCCAGTAGTTTTATCAAAATCGGTCCAACCATCTCTAAAATCTCGACCTCTTTGTTGACAACACACATACAGACCCACACACACACGGACATTTGCTCAGTTTGTCGAGCTGAAACGATTGGTATATGACACTCGGCCGTCGAGCTTCGGAAAATTGTTCTAAAGTTTGAGCGAATTCTAACCTATTTTTTTATATTTATAAAAACGGTAAAAATTATAATTTAGTTTAAATTTGAGAAAACCGGATCAGCCATTTTTAAGAAAACCAAGTGTCCATTTTTGACAAATACACACACAGACTTTTTCTCTTATTGACAAGCAGAGTCGAATGGTATATGACTCTCGGCCCTCGGTTCGAATGTAGGTTTTCAGAGCGATTGTCTAACCTCTTCTTACGCAAAAGGAAGTACTGTTGATTTGTGTAAGTCCTTTTTAAAATCGTTATAAACTCATTTTCCAACTATATTTTAAATAGCCAAAAATATACGACTAAACCGATTTTCGCATAAAAAAAAGTTGTATTTCAAAAATATCAGAATACTTTTCCTACACATTACGGAGAAAGCTCTGAAAATTCATGCTGTAGGGCTATTGTTCCAATAGTCATCTCATTATGTTCCTCTTCGTTCCCCTGTTTGACAACACCATGCTTTAAATTAAAAAGCTCCACAAACGCAGGACTTTATGGTATTTCTTAAATAGTAATAAAAAAGTGCTTGGATAGCCTCGTCTTATCAATGACAATGCTGTTCAAAATGTCCCTCTAGTTGGGAAAATTTTCAGACCTCTGGAAAAAATCTTACATATTCCCGGTTTTTAAAAAATCAGATATTACAAATTACCGTGGAATAGCCTCCCTATGTGCTGTTTCCAAGTTATTTGAATCATTGTTCTCGACTTCATAACTCATAAGTGCGACGACTATATATCTGAAAATCAACACGAATTTATGCCTAAACGGTCAACATCTACTAACCTAGAAACTTACACATCTTTTATCATCCAATCCATGCAATCTCGTCTACAGGTAGACGCTATCTACACTGTTTTCTCAGCGGCATTTGATAAAATAAACCATCAAATAACAATTGCTAAACCTAACAGACTTAGCCTTGGTGGTTCTTTACTGGATTTGATGCATTCATATATTACTGTCGGTTGAAATAGGAAACTGTACAACATCACCGTTTGCAGTGAGTTCGGGAGTACCTCAAGGAAGTCATTTAGGACCGTATATATTTTTACTCTGCCTCAATGATCTGCACTTCTTACTAAAATGTTTCAAACTATCATTTACGTGATTTCGAAGGCATCGAAACTCTTAGACTTCATATTTCGAATTAACAAAAATTTCGTTAACATACACTGCTTGAAAACTCTTTATTGTACACTAGTCCGATCATCACTTGAATATGCGGCTGCCGTATTAAAGAACTGATATTGATCGTATTAAAGCTGTTCAACGCAAATTCAATAGATTTGCACTTCGAAATCTACCATGGAAAGACCCATTAAACCTTCCAAGTTATAAAGATCGTTGCCGACTAATCGAACTGGAAACGTATACAAGGCTGTTTTCATCGATGATTTAATACAATCACATATTGATTGTCCTGATCTCCTACGATTGGTCAGTTTTGACATCCATCGTCGCAATCTTCGTTCACATCCATTTTTACGAATCCCTCGTGCTAGAACTAACTACGGCTATAATGAACCGTTTCTCAGTATGTGTCGTTTATTTAACAGTTGCTCGCAGGTCTTTGATTTTCATCTCCCGCGTAATGCGATAAAATGCTTATTCAATGATTCCTTTACTATCCAGTAAATAACTGTTCACCATTTTCATTGGAAACCAATCAGATTCGCCGAAACTAACCCGTTCGTCCTCCCTCTCATTTTCTCCGTCTTCCACCATCATTTTGATCATTAATTAGATCTACATGCCGGTTCTAACCCCGTTGTTCGTCCACGCTCACTCATTCCTCCCTCAACTAACCTTCTTCTTCCATCTTCATATTCACTTTTCTCTTATCTCGGCTTTCAAGGAAGCTGTTCTGTAATGCTGTAATACTGTGTCATCAACTAGTTAGTTATAGGGTTAGTAGTTTAGCTTTGACTGTTAGATTTAATTGCTAGTTTTAAACGTAAATGTATCTGTTGGATTAATGTAATCTGTTGATAAAAAAGATGAGGAGGTTTTATGCCTGCTGGAGAGAGAGCGATTTCTATATTTCATCTCCATCGGGCTTTTCTCTGCTTCCCAAATAAACAAATAAATAAATAAATTAGTAGAGTCGCCATATTATTATGCCGATTACTCGATTTTCAATCAACGAATTGTTGTGAAATCGGATACAATCTTTGCTTCGGCTCTAACGAGCAATGCCAAAAAAATAATTCGAAAATTGTGCAATACTGCTGTTATAGCGACGCGCAAACTTCATGTGGTTAATCTATCAAACAGAGGCAACCGATCTCACTCTAACTAATATTGTAGTATTGTGTCATCACCGAAGCAACTACGATTTGTTTGAATTTATGTCAAACGTAAATTTCATTTTTTTCTAAGAGTTTACACACTAAGAAGAAATCGTGTAAACTTACGTCTTTATAGATGCACATAAAAGGAGCGTCGTAATTCACTTAAATGTGCAATTCGAAGCATGTAAAGATAAATCATATCTTTAACTTCACAGTTAATTTAGCTGAAGCTTACATCGATACAGACACAACAATTATGTTTACATGTTAATAGATGTAAAATTGTGTCATCACCAAAGAAATTACGGCATACTTGTATTTACGTCAAGCGTAAATTTCATTTTTTCTAAGAGTGTTTTCATTAGTTTTTGTCTACTCCGACGACTGCCCACAACTTATAGTAACATTAAATAACAAAGTTCTATTTTAGCCTTAAGCTTCTAATATTTTAATATTCAGCTGAACACATCAACCTTCTAAACAGACTTTTACTGTAACTGTATTTCTTTATTATCACTTTTATCACAAAATTTACATTTTCTTTGGGAAGCATCTTCAAATAACCTGATAAAGAATATAATAATGTAAACAAATGATCACCTTGATTTAGTATAACCCTGGGCTTGTAGTCTACTTGCTAACCGTAGAATGATGCTATTGTATGAATAATTTTATAAGAAACTACAAAACGGTGAGATGTACCTGATAGCAACACTAATTCCGCATCCACATCTTGACCACAGACAAAAATTGCAGCGAAACTGCACAACAAGTATAATTAGGGCTCTCGTAAATTATGTTCGCGGTCTCATTCCAGTCTTATTGATTATTCCGCATAAAAAATACATTCATAAGGCTCCGATGGACATACATAAAGCAGCACGAGACTATCTGGCGTTGGGTTGGGTGTTTGTTGTGGCACACTGAGCCTGCATGGTTAAGTTTCTTCGTAAGCGACCAACAGCGACCAAGGTCTGTTCCTGACCTTTAATCGCATTAATCGGAGTTCGGGGCAAAAATTAACAGTATTAATAATGCAATGTAAAAGGTCAGTGCTGAAAGGCGCAAGAAATGTTTATTACGTTGCAAACCGGGGCGATCACATGAACAAATGTAATACTGAACATCTCGTGTCTACCTTCAAGGTGCGTTTAATATTGAATATAAACAGAAAGCCACCCACAATCCAAAAAAAATTATGTTTTTGTAGTAACTTTATGCACTACTCCAGTTATTTAGTTGCAACTCTTGAAGTTGCAGAGAGAGTGTCGTCTAAAAATTACGAATTATCGAACACAATTAGTTTATTGTTAAGTATTCATAGCATACTAAGCCGTTGGTAGTTTTGTGTATTTCAACTAAACTAATTGAATGACTCAAACGATTATAAACAATTTTCATACATAATTATACAATTTTCATATATAATAATATTAAATTTTGGTTCGTGTTTAGAAAACTTTATTAGAAATCCTAAAGATAAATCCATAAAAAAATGTTCCAGTTATTTTTCAGTTCAAGAATAAAAGAAACTCCATTTTGTTGGTTTCGTCACTTATTAGATTATATTTCGGCAACGGGATCATGAACTTGGTCAAAGTTGCCTTCAAACAAGGTTAAGTTTATCAAAATTCGTTGAACCATCTAAAATTGAAGGAACGGTGAACAGTGCGATTGGTCGGTTTCATCACTTTAGCCAATGGCCTGTGAAACTCAATCAATGACTTTTAAATTAATATATATGATTGTCTAAATAGGTTCACAACTAACCAAAAGTTCGGATAAAAGGTACTGATTTGGCTTAAGCAGCTCTCAGCACCATGTGTACTCTTAAGCAGAAAGTTTACGCGGAACTGTCAAAAATTGCCACGTGTTTTCCTAAGCAGCTAGAAAGTTCACGCGAAACTTGATCTGTACCTTCAAGTTCTCAAATGTTTCGCGTGTACTTTTAAGCAGCAAGAAAGTGGATGTTTTAAGTTATTCGTCAAAAAGCGGTCTACTGCTACCAATTTAATGAGCTACGTTTCTTTATTGATTGACGAACTTGAAAAACGACAACAAATCGATGCCGTGTATTTTTATTTTTCAAAAGCATTCAACCGTGTGGCTCATCAGTTCGCTGTGGAAAAATTGAGGCGTAGTGGATTCCCTGATTGGTTAACCAATCGGATTCTATCATATCTCACGGATCGTAATGTCTTCGTACGATTCGGATCTGCACTCTTGGATTCGTTTCACGTTACTTCGGGTGTACCGCAAGGGAGCCATCTCGGACCACTTCTTTTCGTGTTATTTGTGGACGATCTTTACAGTGAGTTGTATGCTGACTGTGTAGCTATAAAGTATTTATTTTTTTTTATTTTTTTTCCTTAACTCTAAAGTTAAAAATCTGTGCGATAGCTCTAGTCGAATACAATAAAGATGAATATAATTGTGGAACTTCTGGTTACTTGGGTTGTCATTTCAGAAAACAATAATCGTACAGAAGAAAGTACAGTTTGTCGGTTTCGACACTTGTATAAAATTGTATACCATTTGATTTTCGACCTTGATGAATTACGTAGATTTCAAACGAGTCTAAGGTTGTCTAAAACGGTTCAGTCATCTTCGAGGTTGGCTACCATTAAATCACTGGAATCGGATGTGGAAGCCAAACTTGTTCAACGACCCAATAGTAGCGTTCAAGCGTACCAAAGATTATTGTAAGCGTTGAAGTCATTTCCGAGAAAATTGGACGGATTGAAAATATGTGCAAATTGTCGGTTATGTCACAAGCTACATAATCTTCTGACTAGAACAATGACATCAGTAAAGTAAAACTGGTTTTGGTATTCCGATATGAAAACAGGGCTGTTGTTCCAATAGTCATCTCATTAGTGGAGTCGTCATATTATTTTGCGGAATACTCGACTTTCAATCAACGAATTGTAAAAAATCGGATACGATATTTTTACTTCGGCTCTAAGAAGCAATACTGCAGAAAAAATAGTTTGAAAATTGTGCAATACTGCTTTTATAGCATCGCAAAAACTCAAAGCAAAAAAGATCTCACTCTAACTAATGGTTTTCCTATATGTAATAAGATGAAAACTGGAGCAGAGATGAATTGAGGAACTGTTACCCTAGATATCCTGATTCGGAAGACGGAATCGGTTCTGTTCAAGACGATCGCATGGCTAGAGATTTAATCCTTCAAACATTATTCCTGGTGGTACAAAACAAATAAGTATGTATTTTTGCCTTTCTCATATAGAAAAGTTATGCAATCACTGTAAAAACCGACTTTTGAACCGAGGCCCGGAGGGCCGAGTTTCATATACCATTCGACTCAGTTCGTCGAGTACGCAAAATGTCTGTGTGTGGGTGTGTGTGTATATGTGCGTATGTGTGTATGTAACGTTTTTTTTCACTAACTTTTCTCGGAGATGGCTGAACCGATTTTCACAAACTTAGATTCAAATGAAAGGTGTCGTAGTCCCATACAAAATTCCTGAATATTATTTGGATCCGACTTCCGGTTCCGGAGTTATGGAGTATAATGTGCAAAAAAATCAAAATATGTGTTCTAACTTTTCTCATAGATGGCGGAACCGATTTTTACAAACTTAGGTTCAAATGAAAGGTCCTGTGGTCCCATACGTAACTCCTGAATTTCATCTGGATACGACTACCGGATCCGGAAATATAGGGTAAAATGTGTTAAAAATTTTATACCATCACTAAAAAGAGCGAAAAACCGTAAAAAGTTTTCTAAATCGACCTCAATTCTTTTCCAATTGATAGTTTTTATCAGTAGACGGTCAAACAAACCGATTTCGGTTATTCTTTTAAGAATCTAAGAAAATTATTTTGAAGAATACCACAGTATTATATATGATAGTATGATTGATATGAGAAAGGCATCATTACTCCACTAGGTGGATTAAAACAGGTTTTTATTATTAAAATAGTAATATATATGTTTCTGTATTTTCAAGCTAAATTTTTAAAATGAAAAAATGAAATATATTACAAAAGTTCAACACCTGTTATTTGTATTATTTAAGTTGGCTTCAAATATCGTTACTGCTTACAACCGGTAATCTACCGAAAAGCCAAATATTAAAACTACTCTGTTTAATGAACTATAGTTAACTTTCAGATCATCGAATTGATTGATTATTTCGAAAGAAAAACTTCGTTGACGATCAAGGCTACAATATGTACTAATATGGTTTTTATTTTCGTTCCAATTGATTGATGGCTACTACAAAAATGCAGTATGGGGCAGGAGCCATACAATTTACAATTTTACAAATGTTTGTTTTTTCACAAGCTTTTTTTCATTGATCCTTTGTAACTCACTGAAATAAAAAATAATAATTTTCTCAAGCCAGAAAGTTTTCTTAACTTACATTCAACTCGCTAGAAACAAGAAATATAATTCGATGTGACCAAAATCCCATAACAGAATAAAGTAAAAAACAATCCTTTGTTTGGTTACTATAAAATCTGTTTTAATCCATCTAGAGGTGCAATGATGCCTTTCTCATATCACTGATATTCTCAAATATAAAGCAACAGTATTTTTCAAAAAAGTATTTCGGGCAAGAACTAACGTTACCTACAAATCGGGTTAGATCTCAGCTCAGAAAATTATTTTTCTATTTTGCATCGTCACCGTCTTTTAAATTCGGCTAATCCATCTCTAAGAAAAGTGAATGAGTTCCATTCTGGAGTATGAGATCATTCTATCCGGTACATCTGGAACCATAATGCGAAGACCAGATTAGTCGATGCCTAATAATCAACAACTAGAATGATTCATGAATTGAAGAAGTTTTGAGTGCAATTTGGACATTGTTTTACGTTTTTTTTTGTATCTTCGTCCTAGACGGCGGTTTGTAAGTTTAAACCCGCAGCACCTAGCAATTTCGGAACAAGAATCAGGACAAAGGTCAGCAGCTTCGTATTCGATCATAATAACCTTTATTTTAATCTGAGTTTATGAAAATTGAATCAGGCATTTCGAAGGAATCGGAGTGATCTACTTTTAGGAAAATTGGGCTACAATTTCCGAAACTTCCAGAACCAGAAAGCCAATAAATTGGAATAGTTTCAGCAAAGTCCCGAAGAGTTTTTACGTTTTTGTCATCGTCTCTTTGAATTACGGTATGAATTTTTCAACATTCATTACTTTATAATACTAGAACCGGTAGTTGGATCCAGATAAAAGTTAAAACGTACTTAAATTTAAGTAAGATCTTTTATTTGAGTCTAAGTTTGTATAAATTGGCCTAGCCATCTCTAAGAAAATAAAGTGAGCTCCGTTTCAGAGTTTTTGACCACTATTTCCGGTACTTCCGAAACCGGAAACTGGAAGCCGATATAACTAAATCGAAATTATTTAGTCATCTTCTAGCAAGATTTACAAAGACGAATAATATACACGGAAACAAAATCGTTTCTAAATTCATGAACAAAAAATCATGATAAAGAAAATAAATTACTTTATGATATCATGATCATTGTTCATGATATCATGATTGAAAAGGCGAATTTCATGAAAAATAAAGAGCGCGATCATGCGCAACTTTCATGATTGTTACAAGCGTTACAAATACTTGTCAAATCATGTTCAAATTATTTCCACGCTAAGCAGATTTCCATATTCATTTTATTCGTTGGCTGTTCCAGCGCTCAGTACAGTAAAATTAACATTAGATATCGTTCTGTTGCGTAACATACACGTATCCATTGTTCTTTTTCTTTATTTATAATGGAATTCGTTTTTACCGCAAAAACCAGGTAAGTAACATTCGCTTCTTGCATTGGTAATTGGAAGAGCTTATGTCAGCAGTTAACAAACAAGAAATGTTCTCTCTTTCGTCTGATATTAAAATAAATATTCTATTTGCAACGATTCGCCTGCAGCTTCTCTCGAAAAATGAATTAACGGGTGACTTAACAGTTCGGCTGAAAAGTTTGTATCGTTTAATAGAAACACACATTTTTTGGCCAAAATTCGTTTTTATTATTCAACATAATTGCCATCAGAGGCGATACAGCGATTATAGCGATCTTCCAACTTTTCGATAACATTTTTGTAGTACGATTTGTCCTTTGCCTCAAAATAGGCCTCAGTTTCAGCGATTACCTCTTCATTGCTTCTAAATTTTTTACCAGCGTGCATTCTCTTGAGTTCTGAGAACAGGAAAAAGTCACTGGGGGCCAAATCTGGAGAATACGGTGGATGAGGGAGCAATTCAAAGCCCAATTCGTTCAATTTCAGCATGGTTTTCATCGACTTGTGACACGGTGCATTGTCTTGATGAACCAAACTTTTTTCTTCTTCAAATAAGGCCGTTTTTTTTAACATTTCGTCCTTCAAACGCTCTAATAACACTATATAATAGTCACTGTTGATGGTTTTTCCCTTTTCAAGGTAGTCGATGAAAATTATACCATGCGAATCCCAAAATACAGACGCCATAACCTTACCGGCCGATTGTTGAGTCTTTCCACGCTTTGGGTTCGGTTCATCGCGTGCAGTCCTCTCAGCTGACTGTCGATTGGACTCCGGAGTGAAGTGATGGAGCCATGTTTCGTCCATTGTTATATATCGACGAAAAAAATTTATTTCGATATAACAGCTCCAAACACTGCTCAGAATCATCAATTCGTTGTTGTTTTTGATCGATTGTGAGCTCACGCGGCACCCATTTTGCACAAAGCTTTCTCATATCCAAATATTCGTGAATAATATGTCCAACACGTTCCTTTGATATCTTTAGGGTGTCAGCTATCTCGATCAACTTCACTTTACGGTCATTGAAAATCATTTTTTGGATTTTTTTCACGTTTTCATCGGTAACAGCCTCTTTTGGACGTCCACTGCGTTCATCGTCTTCGGTGCTCATACGACCAGTACGAAATTTTGCAAACCACTTACGAATTGTTGCTTCGCCCGGTGCAGAGTCTGGATAACACTCATCAAGCCATTTTTTGGTATCGGCGGCACTTTTTTCATCAAAAAGTAGTGTTTCATCAACACACGAAATTCCTTTTTTTTTTCTTTTTTTTCACAATAACAAAAGTAGCTTCACTCAAAATGCAATATCTCACAAACTAATAATCAGACAGCTGTCAAATTTATACACGTATCTTTTGAAGGTTGGTACTAACTGAAAATGGTATGGATTTAATTCTAGTGGCGCCCTCTCATAGAAACGATACGAACTTTTCAGCCGATCTGTTATTGGCCGTTGGAAAAAACGCGACCATAGTACATTTTTTATTTCTGCAAACTTTGCGCTAAAAACGTTGGCATTCCGGCGTGTATTATTTTTTTCTTCTGAATTCGTAAATTTATTTGTCACAATCATCGATTACAGTTGGTCTGTTAAATGGATAAAGAGGCGCAAATCGAGTATATTCACTTTATTAGATCTACATTACCGCTAGTGGCAATTGAAATTACCGATGAGCAAAAGACATAATCCACGATTTGACCCAGAAATTCCAAAATTAGATTTGGAGAATGTTTTATGGCGAGCTGGTCTCGACAATTACATAGGTATTGTAACTGGGGATCATGGTATAACAACAAACGAAGAATTTAGTGAATTGGAAGAAAACAATCTTAAGCTAATAAATAAACCAATTTACCATGCATTCGTATTGTCATTTCCATTTCATTAAACAAAATCCACTTTAAGAAAATGCTATTCAGTAAACCTACGACGTCAGAAAATCCCGATACTAAGAGCAACATTTCAAAAAAGGTATGCTTCTAACCTCTTACTCTTACAAACGGACGCCGCCGTTGAAGGAATTGAACTAAATGCAAGATTCAACGAATTCGTGAGTCAAAAGATCGCAACATTGTTCCCACGAGAAAATTCTGTTAGTATAAAATACATAAATACTTTCCCGCTTTCGAATATTGGTTATTACTGGAATAGTAGGGAAAATATTTGTGATTTTTTCTTGGTTGCTTTGTTCTAACCTCTCCTTTTCCTTTATAAAAATGCTTTATATATAGCAAAGTTCAATGATCTATAGTAATAATTTTTTGTGTCCCCCCCCCTAATATTTCATGGAACTTGTCGCCCCTGCATATTTGTTATGTTCGGTGGAGCAGATTATGCAGCTGAAAACATTATTCATGCTATATGTCTATGCATGAATATAATATATGTATTGCATTTAGAATACGCTTCAGATTGCAAACTTGTGTGGGTCTTCATTCAAGCATATTTATTCAAAATTCCCGCATCAATAATAGAAATGCCTAAAAGTACACGCGATCTTCTACAGGAAATAGACACATAATTTTTTTTC
The DNA here is from genome assembly GCF_030247185.1 of Malaya genurostris. Classification (NCBI taxonomy): domain Eukaryota; kingdom Metazoa; phylum Arthropoda; class Insecta; order Diptera; family Culicidae; genus Malaya; species Malaya genurostris. The sequence continues at coordinate 118,307,976 of NC_080571.1, read as the reverse complement.
AATTACCTTCGAAGAATAAAATGTTGAGTTTGCCCTTTGTTTATTTTTTTAAAATAAAACGAAATAATCGAATGAACTTGCCTAATTGATTTCAAAAGAATTCCAACCTAATCATAAATATTCCTGGAATCATGAACAATCTCAGTCAAGGTTCGGAATAATTCTTCTAGTTTTCATGATTTATGATCATGATATCAGTCGAAATTATTCATTTCATGAATATTGTTCATGGTGTATATTCATAACATCAAAATACAGTATTTTCCTGAAATCATGACTGATTTAGCTCATTTACGAGATCGATTTTATACCCGTGTATGAACAATGTTCAAGGATATTGCTGCTCTACATTTTTACACTAATAGCCCTGTTATTCCGGAAGCGGAAGTCGTATATATGGAAAATTTAGGAAATGTACGGCATCTTAAGAACTTCTATTTGAATCTAGGTTTGTAAAAATCGGTTTAGCCATCTATAAGAAAAGTCAGTGCAAAAACTTGCACGTGTTTTGCACACGCAGAGTTCACAAACATATTACATGCATACATACACACACATACATACACACACATACATACACACACATACATACACACACATAATACACACACATACATACACACGCATAGGTACATACTCATACATACATCGGGGCAGCAGGGTCTAGTCCAAGGGCTTAACGACCCCTCCCCATGGCCACTGCGAGTTAGGGGGCCTGCCTAGGATGTGGTGGGGTTCGGCAGTGGGCTCTGTTGAACTTCTATAAAAAGCTGCATGTGTCCGCAAGTAGGCCCTAGCAAAGCGACTGTGTACCGCTCAAAGCACACAAGCCCAGCAGGAGTGCCAACCGGTACATCAGGTTCGATACCAGTAAGACCCTGATTATTATATACTGGCCACGGCGAACAACAACGGACATGATGCGGATAATGGATCGGATGACGATGATGGGCTGACATTCGTGCTGTTCTGTTCCCTGAGTAAGGAAGGGTGATACCGACTTGAAACGGCGAGCGGGCCAACAGTACGTCTGCCTCCGTCCCGTTAAAACCTTGGCAGGCCTCCGGGTACGTTCAATACTCGCACCAATTAAGGTGGGTAGTAGGCCCAGTTGAGAGCACTCCTGGCTTACGCTGATCCGGCCCTGGACACGAACCCTATGAAGGTACGTGTTCAACCCTCGCTAGGCCTCCCTGCTCGCAAAGATAACCTAGGGATCATAAGCGACTACTACAACGAGTGGAGATAGCGGCCCGGAGTGGGGACCCTGAAGAATGGAAGTAATCGAAATCGAAGTTGAGAAAGAAGTGACAAATCCGTTTGTCAAGAGTGGCTTGGTGAGGACACCGCCGCCGCAAACCCAGCAGGTGCAAAAGCAGCACACGAACGAGCAGCAGGCTCAGCAGCAGGGTCAGCAGCAGTATAGCGCGTGGACGAAACCACCAAAACCACCGAGGGTAGAGGCAGCGAAAAAGTTGGTGGACGAGCTACACGAGTATGTGGATAAGAGAAGTAACGTGCACAAAGACATCAAGGCGTTGGTGATTAAGCTCCAAGGCACTCTTGGTTCAGCTGTAAAGGAGTGGAAAAGCGTAGTGCAGAGAGCAGAAGCTGGGGAGAAGGAGTTGTTAGCGGCGAAAACTGCCTTAGAGGCACGTCGCGCAGCGCAAATGCAAAGGGCAGAAGCCGACACAGCTAAGAGGGAGGTCAACACGGCGAGTAGTGTCCCCCCTGGGGTGCAGTCTACGCCCTTCTTCACACCAAAGAGGCCAAGGGCATCGCCTGGAGATGTTAGACCAGGTGGTCCCAAGAGACACAAGGATGCCCGTGTCACTGGAGCTAAACTACCACCAGAAGCAACCGACGCGGTAAACAGCCGCACTGAATGGCAGATCGTCGGCAAAAAAAAGGAGAAAGCGAGCAAGAAAAACCCGCCCAAAAAACGTAAGGTCGTCAGGACGAGGAATAAGAGCGAGGCTCTCATCGTCAAAGCGAGCGACGACTCGTACGCCGAAGTCCTACGCGCTATGCGGATGAACCCGGATCTTAAGGAGCTAGGGGAAGACGTGCAAAAGGTCAGGCGCACTCGTAATGGTGAGATGCTCCTCGAGCTGAAAAGAAACCCCAAAGCAGGCAGCATCTCGTACAAGGAGCTTACCGAGAAAGCCCTCGGAAACAAGGTGGAAGTAAGAGCCTTGTGCCCGGAAGCGACTCTCCGGTGTAAAGATCTGGACGAGATTACTACGGAGGAGGATGTAAAATTAGCCCTGAAGGAGCAATGCGAACTAGGAGAGGTCCAGATGACCATCCGTATCAGGAATGGACCTGACGGCACCAAGGTACCCTCAATTAAGCTGCCAGTAGATGCAGCTAATAAAGCGTTGAAAGTGGAGAAAATATGTGTGGGTTGGTCTGTGTGCCCACTGAGCGTTTCCCAGCTACCGGACGTGTGCTTCAAGTGTCTGGGTTTTGGTCACTTCGCACGGAACTGTCAAGGGCCGGATAGGAGCAAACTATGCAGAAGGTGTGGCGAGGAAGGTCACAAGGCAAAGGATTGCACGGAGCCTCCGAAATGCCTTATTTGCGCTGCCACGGAGGATAACAAACATCCTACAGGCGGTAGCAGATGCCCAGCCTTCAAACGAGCGAGTGCAACGAAGTCCCAGTGGAGGTAGTGCAAATCAATCTCAACCACTGTGATACGGCACAACATCTTCTGCGGCAATCTGTTGCGGAACATAGATGCGATGTTGCGATAATTTCGGAGCCATACCAAATTCCACCCGGCAGCGATATGGGCAGTGGGAAAATACCCCATTCAAGAAGGGGTGCACTGCGCAGATGAAGGGTTTGTTATAGCCAAAATCAACGGAGTCTTTATCTGTAGTTGTTATGCACCTCCACGATGGACGATCGAACAGTTCAACCAAATGTTGGACAAACTAACGGAAGAGCTAACCGACCAAAGACCAGTAGTACAGGGTCCGGCACTCGAAGTGTAACCAATTAAAAAGGCCATAAATTCAGTTTGGAAAATTACTTTTACTTAATTCAAAGTACAAAATGTGTAAAAATAATACAAAATTCAGAATCAATTCACTTTTGCTCGATATGACCACCTTTTGCCTTGACTTGATGACTTGAGAGAGCGAAGGAGTTGCTTCGTTTGGCCGAATGTGACTTGCAGGTATTTTGGCCCACTCGCGGACAATCACTTTTTTCAGCGCCTCGAGACTGGTGTATCTTTTAGTTCGGACTTTGCTCTCCAAAATGGCCCAAAGAGAATAATCCATTGGATTCGCATCTGGTGAATTCGAGAGCCATTGTGTGGACGTGATGAAGTTCGGAACGTTGTTTTTCAGCCATTCTTGGTTCACTCGAGCTTTGTGAGACGGTGCCGAGTCCTGCTGAAACGTCCATGGTCTACCACCGAAATGTTTGTCTGCCCACGGCTTCAAAGCAACCTCCAGAATACTTTCCCGATAATATGTCGCATTTACCTTGACGCCAGGCTCGATGAAAACGATTGAAGAGCGCCCATCTGCGGTTACAGCGGCCCAAACCATTATCTGTTGCGGGTGCTGCCTCCTGGTGGCCAATCGATGACTTAAATTCTCGTATGAACGGTCGGTCAAGTAAACCCTATCGTTTTGAGAGTTTACGAATTGCTCAATTGGAAAAATTTTCTCGTCAGAAAATACAATGTTCGGAAATTGACCGCTTTCGGCCAAACGAAGCAACTCCTTCGCTCTCTCAAGTCATCAAGTCAAGGCAAAAGGTGGTCATATCGAGCAAAAGTGAATTGATTCTGAATTTTGTATTATTTTTACACATTTTGTACTTTGAATTAAGTGAAAGTAATTTTCCAAACTGAATTTATGGCATTTTTAATTGGTTACACTTCGAGTGCCGGACCCTGTAGTAGCTGGTGACTTCAATGCCTGGGCGGTCGAATGGGGCAGCCGCCTCACGAACCCAAGGGGAAGCAGTCTTCTGGAGGCCCTAGCTAAGCTGAACGTAGATCTTGCCAATGACGGTACCACCACCACCTACCGTAAGGATGGTTGAGAGTCCATCATAGATGTCACTTTCTGCAGCCCGGGAATGATAGGGAGCATGGACTGGAGAGTGTGCGAAGAATACACCCACAGCGATCACCAAGCGATCCGGTATTGTGTTGGACGCAACTCGCAGGTGGAATCAAGCAGAACGCAGTTTGGTGAGCGAAAGTGGAAAACAGCGAACTTTAACAAGGACGTATTTGTGGAAGCACTGAGGCTCGAGCGCAACACAATAAACCTCAGCGCGGAAGAGCTGACTGCAACACTATCACGTGCGTGTGATGCAACCATGCCTAGAATGGGAAAACCCAGAAATGGGCGACGTCCGGCGTTCTGGTGGAATTCGACGATCGCTGACCTGCGGGCACGTTGTCTACATGCCAGGAGAAGGATGCAGAGAGCTAGAAACAGCGGCGAAAGGGAGGAAAGAAGGTTGCCCTATAGAATAGCAAGAGCCGCACTCACCAAGGCAATCAGGCTCAGCAAGAAAGAGTGTTTAGAAGAGCTGAACAACAACGCCAACGAGAATCCGTGGGGTAATGCCTATAAGATGGCCATGGCAAAGATGAAAGGTCCAGCAGTTCCACCGGATAGGTGCCCGGAAAGGATGAAAACTATCATCGAGACCCTGTTCCCGAAGCATGAGCCTACGATATGGCCGCCAGTACTGTACGACGTACAGGATGTCCACGGCGACGAAATCCGAGTATCAAACGAGGAGCTGCTTGCGGTAGCGAAAGCCTTACCGGTGAAGAAGGCTCCAGGCCCGGACGGAATTCCAAATGTGGCCCTTAAAGCTGCGATTCTGGAGAATCCAGACATGTTCAGGACTACATTCCAAAAATGCATTGAGGATGGTAGTTTTCCTGACATCTGGAAGCGGCAGAAGCTGGTGCTGCTACCAAAGCCAGGCAAACCACCTGGCGATCCGTCAGCATATAGGCCTATATGCTTGCTGGACACAGTCGGAAAACTGCTGGAGAGAGTGATCCTTAACAGGCTCACAAAGTACACTGAGAGCGAGAACGGTCTGTCGAACATGCAGTTCGGATTCCGGAAAGGCAGGTCCACTGTAGAAGCCATACGAGTGGTCAGGGAAACCATGGAAAAGGCCCAGAAGCAGCAGAAAAGGGGAAACCGCTACTGTGCGGTGGTCACATTGGACGTGAAAAACGCTTTCAACAGTGCCAGCTGGGTAGAAATAGCCGACTCTCTGCACAGGTTGAGGATACCAGAGTACCTATGTCAGATTCTGAAAAGTTATTTTCAGAACCGGACGCTGATATACGAGACAAACGCCGGATACATAAATATGTCTGTCACGGCTGGCGTTCCACAGGGTACGTATGTACGATGAAGTGCTGAAGCTAAATCTGCCCAGGGGAGTTAGGATTGTCGGCTTTGCGGATGATGTGGCGCTCCTAGTAATCGGCGAGTCTCGAGAAGAGGTGGAGGTTCTCGCCATGGAGGCAGTAGACATCGTTGAGAATTGGATACGGGAAAAGAAGCTTGTGCTGGCACATGAAAAGACTGAAATGGTCATCATCAGCAACCGAAAAGCGGCGCAACATGCGAGCATCTTGGTCGGTGAGTGCATCATCAATTCGAAGCGTGAGGTCAAGCATCTGGGCGCTATACTGGACGATCGACTGAACTTTAACAGTCACGTTGACTACATATGCAAGAAGGCAATGAAGGTGATATTGGCGTTATCTCGGATTATGCCCAATAATTCCGCGATTGTCAGTAGCAAGAGGAGGTTACTAGCGAGCGTGTCATCATCGATCGTACGATACGCAGCTCCAGCGTGGTCGATGGCATTGACAACAACAAGGAACCGAGCCCAGTTGAACCGCACTTTCAGACTGATGGCAATGCGCGTGACAAGTTCGTACCGAACAATATCGTCAGACGCTGTGCACGTGATAGCCGGAATGATCCCCATCTGTCTGCTACTGGAAGAGGATAGCTTATGCTACAGGGATCGAGGCACATGACGAGCCCGGAGCAGAGAGAGAGCCAACACGCTCACTAAATGACAACAGCAGTGGGACAACGCGGAGAAGGGAAGGTGGACGCATCGATTAATTCCTAACCTGTCGGTTTGGACAACTCGAGTGCACGGCGAGGTCGCCGTTGTGTGTTGAGTGCCAGGAAACAGAAGAAACGCCGGAGCATGTAATATTCAGTTGCCCACGGTTTATCCAACCGCGTAGCGAAATGACTGCCATCGTTGGCGCCGTGTGGTGCAACTCGTGTGTCCGGTGTGGTGCAACAGGGGGCTCGGTGTCGGGAGAGCCTCTTTCGCCGGGGAACTCTCCGTCGGTGTAGTCTAGATCTTTCATCGGGGGTTAGACAAGTAGATCGTGGCGTAGCACCGTTAAGATAGTCGGGGCACCAGTGAACCGGAAGCCATCCTCCAACCGGCATCATTGGATCGACCCAGGCATCCTTACGGTAGGGCCGTGGACGGGGATCGAAAACGTCGGTTTCGGGAGAACTTCCATCGTCGGGGAACTCTCTGTCGGTGTAGGCTAGATCCATCACCGGGGACTAGTCGAGTAGACACCACAACACCGATTCGAGTCGTCGGAGCATCAGCGAATCGGACGCCATGCTCCAACCGGAATCGCAGAGCAGACCTCGGCACTCCTTCGGGTGTCCCGCGTGGCGTAAAAGGGGAAACTCTCAGTCGGTGTAGGCTAGATCCATCGTCGGGGATCAGTCGAGTAGTGTGGCGCGACGTAGCGGCATTGGGTTGTCGAGGCGCCAAAGGTGGATCGAGATGGATAAAGAGAGAAACTCAGGAGCTCATTTTCTCCCAAACGAAGAAGTGCATGAGCACAGCCGAGATGGATAAAGAGACGGGAGCTCATTTTCTCCCAAACGAAGAAGTGCATGAGCACAGCCTCCCCCGAAGTATTGAGCTAAGCTTAGTTCCGGGGGATCGAGGCAAGATGTCCAAGGTGTTTTAGTGGGTAAGGATCAGCCAGTCCCACTCGCTGGTTCACAAATAGCGGTAGCTTGACAACTACCAAGCGCGTGAGCTGGGAAAGTACATAAGGTATTTCACCTTGTAAAAAAAAAAAATACTCATACATACATTTTGCGTTCTCAACATTCTTGGTTCGATAGTCGGTTTTCACAGCGATTGCATAATCTAGGATTCTTGGTGTCAGTAGGATTCATAGTACTAGCCATGCAATGATTCTGTACACTAAGAATCGGCTGCGAAGTCTGTTGAAACAGAAAGGCCAAATTCCACAAAAGGAATGTAATGCCATTGCTTTGCATAATCTTTCTATATAAGAACGCTAAAAAGGAATTCTCATACATACAAGTGTATTTTAAATAAATGGCTAATCGTGAAAATCTTTAAATAACACCATAAGGGAGACTGTCTTCAAAGTGGCGCCTTATCACATTCAAGGTAAACACAAATAAACAACATTGTTACCAAAAGTAAATCGCACGTCTATAACTCTGAATCGGTGAGCTCACTTATCAGTAAAGTGACACGTATTTTAAGCTCTTCCATACTGATCAATGGCAAAACGCGACATACCAGAGTGTGCCGAACCGGCCATTAATTTTCCGAATTGCTAGTTTTAGAAATGATATTGATTGATATTTACCGAAACGATGATTGGTGATACTATTTCCATTGCTGTAAGTACGAGTGCCCATTCGAATGCCATTGTTGTTTTCATGTTTTCTCCGAAACATTTTGTTCATATATAACACACTGAAAATCTTCACTTCACACCTACTAATGACAAATAATGTGAAGATCTCGTTAAATAAAACATTATTTTCATTGATAAAATAATGCCTTTCGTTAGAACTGTTGTATTAAAAAAGGCACCTCACTTCCTTAACTAGTCAACCGTAAGTTCAATACTGAGACAAAACCAATCATTCCGAGTTACACGAAGCTACACTTTTTTTTTAATTTTGCGATAACGATTCGTGTCTGCTTCGCGATTTTGCAGTTCATTTTTCGGTGTTTGCATTTTTTGTTTTCTTTTCCAGCACGCACAAACTGATCAGAGGGAATGAATGCAAAATGGTCTAGTTCTTCAGACAATCCATTGTATCCAAACTGTGAATGATACGAATATTGATTGGATTTATTTTTGTCCGCACAATTGATTTAGCTCAAGCGATAGAATTCTGTAGCATTCAAGTCCAAATCTGTTTGACCTACCGAACAGAGTGATGAGGCAAGACATCATATTTTATTGTACACGACATATTTAAATTATACACGTGGTTAAGCACGCAACTAGTATGATAAGCTAGTAATCCTCTATAAATAGATTCATGGATCGTTGCACGAGCAATGGAATTGTTATGTGATTTTTTCTGCGACATCAGGACATCTCGTCGCTGTTTAAAATCTACCTAGTGGTGTAATTATGCCTTTCTCATACCACTCATGTTCTCTTATACAATTTTGTGATATTCTTCAGACTAATATTATTGAAAGCAAACAAAAAAGTATAATTATGGGCATCAACTAGTATAACCTACAAAATGAAATAGTTCTCAGATCGGTTATGCTATTTACAAGAAAACGAAACCATAATCTAATATGACCTTCAAACTCTATTAGTTTTTCTTCAAATTCAGGGACCATTCCACTCAGGGCCGGTGAAAGAGGTGGGTACGGTGGGTAGTACTACCCACCCGAAAATTCCAAAGGTGGGTAATTACCCACCTGAAATTTTAAACCAAAAATAATAGTAATATTAGTATCATTTATATCAATAAAAGTAGTTTTATTGTAACTGAGAATAATAAATAAAATCAGAATTATAAAATGCTAGTACTCAAGGTAGAGCAAGGATGTCAAGATATACAACAAAAAGGTGAGGCGTGAGAACGGTCATTTGAGCATGCAGAAATCTTCACTGTATGGATATTTTTCTCAATCTCTATACAGCTAGTTGAACATCAGAATGAAAGGTTTGTTCGAACTATTGCTTATACCCCCAGAGTCACAGCGTGCTGGCTGTTTAGCCTAGGTTATAAGCACTCACCGCTATCTGATGGAAACCCATCATGCTATTTTTACTTTTTCACTATTAGAGATAGTGAAGAATTAATTGTGTACGAGAATGCAGCCGCAAGTAGAAAGTAACAACTTCTGATAACTATTCTTTTGTCGGTTTGGATAGTAAGTGGTAAAAGACCTTTATCGGTACTTTCCGGCATACCAGAGCCTCGAGTGATTTGCATTGATGAGATGCTTAAGTTCAACTCCTCTTGCGAAAGTTAAGTTAGTAAAAGATTTCAGCTTGCTAAAATCAACCTTGTCACATCTAGCCTTTCCATTCTTTATCTTGACATAAATAAAATCACTCAAAATCATTTGACGTAGGATTGCGTCTTTGTTTTCTATACCGGGGTACAAATTCATAACATAGAAGTAAAACCATATAGACAGTGGTTAGGTTTTGAACATCTGCAACTCAACCACGAACAATGTCTAATTCTCCCTGTTTTTCAAACCATTGTCGTTCCTCTAATTGATATGACGGTGTCGTACACATAACTTCACGCTTTCCATATGATTTCTGCTCTTCAATTACTCACAGAAAACCAAATTCAGTGTCGAATCGACTTGCACTCTGTGCGGTTCGATACTGCCGTAGAGAAGGTTGCTTCCACATCGTCCAAAAAGTTCAGAGTACTGGGAAAACAACATTTTTTGAGCAAAATTTCTTTATTTTTTAATCTTAATTTTTATATCATACTTATAGAATGATTTGCCCATGGCCTTAAAATAGGCTTCAGTTGCGGCGATGACTCTCTCAGATCATCAAATGACAAGTAGTCGCTGAGGGCTGGGCCATTGTCTTGGTTAAATATATTTTTCTCTGCTTCATATGAGGCCGTTTTTTACAATTCCATACTTCAAACGCATTAATAACTCCTAACGCATTAATAACTGAAAACTTTTGTTGGTATTTCCTTTTCAAGATAGTCGACGTTAATTATACGTCGAGCATCTAAAAACTGACGCCATACTTGTTTCAGCTAACTGTTGCGTTTTCCCCGTCTAAATGTTTAAACAACTCCGGAGAAAAAAGATAGATCCATGTTTCGTCCACTGTTTCATACCAATGCAAGAAATCCTTTTTATTGTGACTAAACAGTGCTGACCAGTTCTCTGGATTGTTGATGCGTTGTTGCTTTGAAAAGATTGTGAGCGAACGAGGCACCTATTTGAAAAAGATCTTTTTCATGTCCAGATTTTCGCATTCGATCATAAACTCACTTCCAGTTCAGTCGGACTTTGATTTTGTGTTCATCCATAACATTTATCAAAACTTGCTCACATTTTTTCCGGATGACTGTTTAATTTGGTCACGTTAAAATCAGAATACCACAAAGCTTTGTTTTTAATCTGAGTGTTCGTTATGCTATACATAGCAGCGGCTGGATTTGTTTTGTGCACCGTTCGATTCGCTCGGGTTTGCGGTTCAATGCATACGGCGCTGGTCTTATAAACCAGTTGTCATATGTTCGAACCCCGACGGCCAAATTCCACAGAAGGAATGTAATTCCAAGACATTGCTTTCGATTCATGCGAGACATCTTTCACCATCAACCCCGACCAACTAAACGATCAGGGTAACCAAAATTCTCAAAGAAATAATTTCGAAAATTTGCAAACACAAATAAGTTAATACGGAACCTAAAAGACTGCTGACTTAATATTCCAAATATATATTGCGGAAACTTTGTAGTTTGATATTGTATGCAACCCTTAAATGCACAACTTTGTTTTACAACAAAATATCGAATTTACGCGTCTTATGCAAAGTTATATCGAAACAGAATATTATTTAAAAATCGACTAAATAATACTTCAAAATAGTGAGTCGTTCTCCCCGGTACGAATAATTACCCACCTGGGCTTAATATGTTTCACCGGCTCTGATTCCACTTGAACCTATGATTGTGAATATCGATTCTGGCATCTCTGAGAAAAGCGAGAGAGAACCATTTTGGAATGTATGAACACTTTTTCCGGTGCTTCCTAAACCAGGATACCTGGTTTGATTGGCCGTCTACTGACAATGACACTTGAGTGGAATAGTTTTGAGCCCAGTTTAAAATATTTTTAGACTTTTTACTTCGCTTTTGTTGATCAATTTACACTTTGAAAACGGTAGAAGGATCTAGAAGAATTTGAATTTATTGAATGCTATTTTACTAAAACTATTTATGTTTGTTAATTATCTAGGTTGTAACAATATAATAAAATTTTACACTGATAACTTAAGCATAAAAAAAGCGATCTGAGAGAAGCTCAATAGTGATCTGTACGAATTGCGAATATTTTAATTTATTTCTCAATAGAAAGGTAATGATTCTAGAATAACAACTTCTATCACCCGCTAGTATTTTTCCTAAGGAATAAAACATCTATCATTTTTTTTATAGTTACAATAAATAAATTGAAGTAGTGGCGAATATGACCAGGTATACCCTCGGCAAACCGCACCCACGACCGAACAGTGGTCCCACAAAAAAAATCAAAGTGAGCGAGGAAATAGGAGCAGAAAAAAACTAAATAAACAAGAACCGAGCGGTCTCCTGATACAGTGTTCCTTACAAACAAAAATGAAATACAAAACATTGAAAACTTTGTCTACCTCAGGAAATTCTTTTTGCTTTTGTTTTAAGTTTTCAACTGTTCCTATTTTCTCGCTTACTTTGACAAATATTGAATTTAGGGTGCAGAGTTAATATTGGGGAATGTTGGGACATGCTTTTTCAAAAGTGTGTTTTCATATAAATTAAAGCGAATTTAAGCTTTGACTAATAATTTTTCTGATAATTATCTGATCACTTGGTTGAAATTGGTTCCACATATTTCCACATTTTCGAGATATTGATACTTGAATGTGTAGTATTTTGTAAATAAATTGTTCAAAGACATTTTAGTTTGTGAAAAAAATATGTATTTTGATAATTAAAATATAATTGTAGAACATCCGAAAATTCTATAAATTCATTGAAAAAAGTTATGATAGAAAAACTTGATTTTGGGGGTCTCTAATAAACAATGCATTATATCTCGACACCAATTCATTTTAAAGTGTGCATGTCTTTGGCATGTTTTCTTGTTTGAACATGATCTACAATGTATGCTAAATAACTTTTTTAACTCACTTGTAGGTGGAAAAATGACAACTTTGATTATATTAAAAGAACCGCACTATTGCAAACAGCAATTCTTCTGAAGACATGAAAGCTCCATTATTAACCCCCAAATCAAAAAAACGTATTTTGGCATGATTGGGATTACTGTGTGCCGGGGAGAATACGCGCACTTTATTAATTCAAGAACCTCGCATGAAAATAGCATAAAACAATATTTCTTAAGTAAAGTGCATTATTTATAAATTTGATCAGTATCTAACGAGCAAAACAGATTTGAAAAATGACATGCAATTAAAACTGTGTAATTAAAACCACGAAAAAAGCTACCGAAGAGACGGGAAACGAATTTGTAGACTCGAACACGTATCCGGAAAATTGTATTGATAATTAAACTACCCTGCACGTGAAACACACACACACGATGAAACAGTGTAGTAGAACAAAGGAACCGAGCATGTTCAGCTGTATTTGATTATTATTACTTGATGAAGATGTTAAATTATTTTATCATTTACATGTATTTTATACAGTGCAGTCTCGAAAGCTCGGAAATGAGTTTACCTATTTTTTAGTCGACATTTTTTACGAAACTCAAAATTAAAAGATAAACTTCAAATTTGAAATGTTCCTGATTAATGCGTTCTTTTAACTCGACTCATGGACACTGCGAATCCCAGTTCACCTAATTTTCTCGTAATTTTCTGAATTGTGGAATCCTTTGGCACTTTAACAAAACTAACAATTTCAAAAATGTTTGAGAAAAATTAGACATTAAATTTATCGAATTTTTTGAACGATTTTTAGTTCTACGAAAAGTGACGAAAATTTTTCAACTTTGGAAAAATATATTAGAATTCAGACAAATTTCATTAGGTTTCGATGTGTGGATTCCGAATCTCATCTCTAGTCTTCAGGCAGGTAAACATTTATATATGTGTTAGGTGGGCGTATTTGCCTCGACCAACAAATTTTTCTTTAAAAATAAAAAACAAATCATATAAAATTTTCAACGACAAAACATTCTGGGTTTCTATTTTCCTCACTCAAATAAAAGATAAAAAACAAGCTTACCTAGCAGCATTAGCAACGAAGAACGAAGACTGTAGATGTTTTGCGCGTAATTTGAATGAATGCTTTTAAAGAAACAGTAGGTTTGGGTATTTGCCCTTTGAATGTTTTTGCCTCGGTCTTTCCTAATACTTATTTACTTCAATGAAGTGAATTTACGTTTGTTGATCGACAGGTGCTTACTGTTAAATCTCGACGAAAAGAATTACATTTTAACGCCAAAACAGAAGTCTTAGTGCTTCTCTAGATTATTGTTGGTGATCATTAGCACTTTGTCTGCTAAACACAAAAAATGGTATTTTTAGATTTTTCTCGTCTTTAAAAATGCACTCCGAAAACATCGACAGCCGTCTCGCGATTTTGGTTTATTGAACTCGTTAAACTGTCTGCGTTTTTGTTTGATATATTTTATCTATACACGTTGGTCTGGAAGTGGATATCGCAGTTTTTTATACATCAAGAATGCATCTTAAGTGCATACCGACATCAATTGTTTATTGTTTCTTTAGAAAATTGTATAGTCCAGCGATAAAACTTTTTGTCGCATTCTGTTTCTTGGTGCTTAACATAATTAAATACAACTATATCATGCCAAAAGCACAGAAAACAGATATACAGGCTCACATATGAACTGTGTATGAAATACACTTATTGAGCGTTGCGACACTATTTTGGGTGCAGCGTATAGCAAATTTGGCATTCACACAGGATTTTGAAAATTTTTGTTCGAGCCTGTATATCTTTTTTTATATCGTTTATTTATACCCGGCTTTAAGCCTGTATATCTGTTATCTGTGCCAAAGCCCAAAAAATATAGAACATTGGAAATTCCAAGAAGATAGTTTGCTACTAACCTTTATCCGCTATTTCCTTCAGTTCTGCTTCCGTTTCTTCGGTAAACTCATCCCACCATTTCACACGTGTCTTTTCATTGGTTGAAAATTTCATAATTTCAATAGATGAGTTCATGGAATTGGCTTCACAGGTAGAACTTGCCATCGAAGAAAAACCATCCACAATTGAGTTATTCATCGAGTTGTTATTTCCAATTGAAAATGTACGTGAATCCAATAAATTTTCGTTGCTTTTTACTATGGAACCGGAATCATGCCATGCGCTGATGGTATTTGCCGAGTGTAATTCACCATAGCAAGAAGTAGTCATTATTTTCGGAAATTTCTCTATCGGTCCACCGGAAGTAATCATCACTTGACAGTCAACTGTTTGAGCATGAGCGGTAGGTTTCTCGCGAGGTTTTTTCTTCACGGTAGCATAAATTTCAATCTCCTCGTACTTATTGTCATTCAGCTCGGATCGATGATGGATATCTGCCGATACAACCAATTTAGAATTAGGCTGTGTATATATTTCGTGGAAATCATCACATGATTCCATATCTAATATAGCAGACTCGTCCAGGGTAGTGATAAAATCGTCAGCATCTTCCGCTTCCCAACAAACTTTGCGAGCTAACAAATCTGATTCAAAATCGATATCTACTACTTTGGTCGATAAAGGCATCAGTTCCGTTGGTAGAGAGGTAAAAGTATTGGTATCAATCCACGGTTCGTACATGGAAACGGGTCGCGCCGCCTTAGGAACAATTGGTCGGCTGCATTCTCCAACGAGAAACTCCGGAACGAATCTGTCTTTCACAATGGTTGCGTACTCCGCACTTTCCGGGTTTCCAGGAACGTAATTCAAATTGTCAACCCCGGCTGAAGATCCAAGGTCGTCGGTGTTGGTTGACATGGTTGAAATGATCGAATCGTTAAGTAGTTTTTCCATCGAATCATCCATCTTTAGATAAGTTGTCCTTAAAATGCAAAGAGATGAAGAAAAATATTACAATCGTACATTTATGTAATAGTAAATTTCAACAAGTGTGCGTTCATCCGTTGCTCGTCAGAAAGACGGTTTGGCACGGACACTAGACAAAATAAGTGATAGAAGGGTAGAATTGGATTGCGCTGTAGTTTGATATCCGATTGATCCGAGATACGTTTTTTATCGTTTAAAGTTCTAGCTGGAAAAAATTCAATATTTTCATAGCTATTCTTCACGCCAGCATTTAATATACAGTCACCTCTCTTCTGTATTACGATTGAATTCGAATCGTATTATTTCAATCGAGTTTTTCATACAATCGAAGTACAGAATAGGGGTGAGTAAAGTTTTTTTACACGAGGTTCATGCGTCTTGTAGACAGAACTTTCTTAATTGGGTAATTTTAGTGCAAAAAAAGGGAAATCTGGAAACGACAATAATTACGCGTAAATTTTTTGTTGCACAAATAACAACCATAATAATTTCAAAAACCGTAGATTTGTTAGTGTATCTTAATTGCGCATTAAACGTCGAAAAACTCCCAGTACATTGTAATCTGAACAGCCATAGTTAAATCGGGGATCTGAATGTATTTTCAAACAGTCTTATTATCTTTCTGAGGTTCAACGTATAAAGATTGAAATTTCGAACAACATATTTTCACAATTATAGGTAGCATTATTACACAGTAACGATGTTTTTTATAATGTTAGAATAGCATACTGGTTTTTTCTCACATTTGCAAATAAATTTAGATCATAGCAACACCAGACGGTAGAGTAATAATAGACATAAGGATAAAACACAAGAATTTGTTGAACATACTCTAGGGGAAGTAACGATAAACTCCCCGTTGGCTGTCGTCATCAGTGAAAATACATCTGTACATTTATAGTTAATTTTCCTGCCACTTATATAACGGCCCAGCGGAACTCTCTCGATCTAGGCAAGCCTCAGTAACGATCTCAGCGTGCATTCGAACAGCACAGCATCATCGTTATATGCGTACATTCCTGCAACATGGATGGAAACGGTTTCCAGCCATGCACATCATGTCGCACCTTAGACCATACGTAGGGTTCAGTATTTTGTCATTCGCACTATACATACACCTCTTCACCGTTCTCCCGCCGACAATTACCTTCGTCGGCGTGCATAAAAATCTTTGCTGGGGGTTCTTCCGATCAGGCGGCTCATACGGTTTTCTTCCTAGTGTATTTCCCTATTCGTTTTCCCAAGAAAACGCCACTGGTTCCATTGCATGCGCTATGGTTCCTTTGGTATAGATGCGCACGCAGCAGATGAGGACAAAAATATACATCCTGAAGTAGCTATTAATGTCCATCAGAATTAATTGCAACTGTGAGCCAAGTTATTGTGATTGTAGTTTAAAAAGAATGTACAATGCTCATATTCGAGTTTTACAACTGGCCTATTGTGACCAAAGCCACCAAATTAGCATAGTGAACATTCAGTTTAATATAACTATACTATATTGCTAACAAAATTCCACCCAATTTTCCAGATGTCAACACATTCAGACAATTGTAAATCGAGACTGTCTTCTGATTAAGATCTTCTCATACCCACAACAAATGCATTTCAGTATACTTTTAAATTGCACTGCTTCTAAATATATCGCCCCTTCTAGAAGAAGGTGCAATTAATCTCCCGAACACATTTCTACTTTCTCCACAGCTGTGTCACAAGATGCTTGTTGCAGTACGTATGTAATTTGATCAATTGGCAAACTTAACCTAAGAATATTATTTTTGATAACTTGTTCTCTGTGACGGTATTAAATAGTTCACCATTGATGAAATTTGAATGAAATTTAATAATGACGTCTACGCTAATTGAGCTCTCTTTGGTTTATATACTCGGAAAATAAAAACTACAAATGGTTTGACTTCTATTCACTTAGTTTTTGAATGTTTTGAATCTTTTCTTTCACTCTCTTTTTCAATACAAAGAGCAAAACCACCCAACAGCGAAACTTTCGGTCAATAAGATAAAATTAAGCAAGCCGCATTCAACCAAAAATTGAGTCAATAACACATGGATCAATAAGTCCCTAGACTAACAATGGAAACAACATTTTTTTTGCAAATTTTTTTTTTTATTCATCAACATAATCACCTTTTAGGGTGATACAATGGTTCCAACGTTTTTCCAATTTTTCAATACCATGTTTATAAAAAAAATTATCTTTCGCTTCAAAATAAGCTTCAGTTTCAGCGATGACCTCCTCATTTGAGCCAAATCTTTTTCCCTGGAGCATTTTTTTAAGATCAGCAAAGAGCCAGTAGTCACTGGGAGCTAAATCTGACGTGTATGGAGGGTGGGGAAGCAGATCAAAGCCAAATTCGTTTAATTTCGCCATTGTTTTCATCGACTTGTGGCAGGGTGCATTGTCTTGATGAAAAAGGATTTTTTTTCTCTGCATGTGCGGTCGTTTTTTTTGCGATTTCCTCCTTCAAACGCACCAGTAAGTCAATATAACAATCACTGTTGATCGATTTACCTTTTTCGAGGTAGTCAATGAAAATCACGCCATGCGTATCCCAAAAAACTGACGCCATGACTTTGCCAGCTGACTGCTGCGTTTTCGGACGCTTCGGACGGCTTTCGCCAGCTGTGCGCCACTCATATGACTGCCGCTTCGACTCTGGAGTGTAGTGATGTATCCATGTTTCGTCCATGGTCACGTGACGACGCAAGAAATCTTTTTTGCACGGTGACTCTGGAGTGTAGTGATGTATCCATGTTTCGTCCATGGTCACGTGACGACGCAAGAAATCTTTTTTGCACGGTGTTTTTACCCATTAAAAAACAATGTTTTATCAAAACACGAAACTCGGTTTTTACCTAGAATTCAGTTTTCGAACGAAACCCCGATGTTAAGTGGAAAAAAATCAAAATTAAGTAATTTGGCGATTCCGTTTAGGATTCAGGAAACTCAATACTCTAATAAAAATTTGCACGTTAGAATCATCTGCATTTAAAATTTCACGACATGTAAAAAACATGAAAATTTCATCTAACTCATTAGATTGGTGTGAAAACTGTGTATTTTCAATGGAAATCATGTTACATTCTCTTGGAATGTACATCAACACGATAAGATATTTCGTTGCCACAAGATTCTGTATGAATTTCATATGAAAAACACATTGTTTAACACATGCAGTTCGATTCAAAAGCACAGAGGACAGACATTCAAGTAGTCAATTCAATGTTTGTAAGAAATTTAACGGTTGTTTGGCAAACTGAAAACCAAGTAGCAATTCACCTACAGAGTCGCTTCGAGCAGCCCAGCAATCGCTTATGGACTCTTGTGTTCGAGCTTGTATACAATGGTTATTCATGCACGTGAAATCGTACGCTAAGGTTCTCTATGCTTTGCACAGCTTTTTAAAATAAAGTTTTTACTAGCTTGGATATCTGTTCTCTGTGTCAGTAGCAAGACACGTGACATCTAGAGGAAAAACACAGGCTAAGTAAAAAAAAACTGACATTTTAATGAATTTGAACATGAAATCTTTAAGCAATTCGCTTTGTTCGGAAAACGATTAGTTAGATCCATCTCCGTTCAACACATTTGCTCAAGGTTGATAAAAATTGGTGCAATTATCTCGATCTTTCGTGTCACTATAACCACAGAGAACAGATATCCAAGTAGAGATTTCAATATGTGTAAGAAATGCAACGGTTGTTTAAAAAGCAATCACCAAGTAGCAATTCTCCTGTAGAGGCGCTTCGAGCAGCCCAGTAATTTTGTATGGGCTCTTGCGTTCATACAATGCACTATGGTCCGAAACGGGAAATTACCGTGACAAAAATATTTTCACTATTAAATATTAGTTTTTTGTAGTTGGTGTTTTCACAAAAGTTGTTTGTAATCAAATGGCGCTCCTTTTGATGAAAAAAGTTACTAGGGTAGTCCTTATTCAAATTGAAATCTGAAATCTAACTTTCTTAACTGTACTCAAAAATGATTTTGTTGTACAATAAAGTTGTAGGAAATTTTATTACCAGCAACTTTACTGAAAAAAGCACCTCTCTAGCTCTTCATTTTATCGAGTTACATCAATTTTCCCGAGTGAAAGTAGTGTGGCTTCTGAAATATCACTTTTTTTGTTCCAACGTTTTTGTGAAACGTTCCACCGAAAAGTTGTCATTAAAAGAGTTGTTGAACTAATCATTGCACACAATTTTGCTCAACCAAGCTTTTTCATATGAGCTACCAGTAAAAAGTTATAATTGTTTTTTCATCTAAAACAAATCAAGTTTCAAATATCAATATTCATTAGATGCCAGATCGATAAAAATGTATCCTATGCGGTTCCTGAAAGGTCATAATATAAGTAAAGATTTAGGAGAAAATTGGAAGGGTGTTATTTTTTTAACTTATTTAAACTAGTTTTAAAAATACCTTAAAAAACTCAAAAACATTGCATAACTCTTAAACGCCTTAACGTATCAACACACTTTCTTCAGCAAAATAATAGTATCAAATTAGTTCTACAAATGTTCCATACATTGTCCTTTCGAGACATGAGACAGTTTGGACAGAAGGTGTTGGTCTGGCAAGCAATTTGTACCTGTGGTTTCACGAAGGGCACAATTAACGCCAAGGTGTACGAGGAAGAATGTTTGAAGAAGAGAATGCTGCCACTGTACAGAAAGCATAAGGCTTCTCCTCTCTTCTGGCCGGATTTGGCTTCAGCCCACTACGCCAACTCCGTTCTACAGTGGTTGTCAAAAAATAATGTACAATTCGTGGAAAAGGGCATCAACCCACCGAACTGCCCGGATCTTCGGCCAATTGTCAAGCGGCACTTTCGGAAGGAAGGTACAGTGTCCCAAAACATGTAGGAGTTAAAAAAAACTGGACAGCTGCCACCAGGAAAGTCACAAAAGTAACTGTGCAGAATTTAATGAAGAATGTCAAGTCCAAAGGATTTTCTTCAATATAATCAGTGAAATGCATAAAAATGTAATTTTTCTACAATATATCGAAAACTGATGTCAAAATATGTTTTTTTTTCGCTTTTTTATTCAATAATCAATGTTGCTAACTACTTTTCGATACACTCCTTAACTTAGGCAGTCCAAAAAATCATATATGAGACTTTTTCCGTAAAATGCTTTTGTTTCAAATGTTGAATCACTGTACAAATGTCTTTCGAATCATTGTTTTGTCTCTTAGCTGGAACACATCTTGTAACTTCAACTTTATATTTCACATTTGGTAAAGATGCTTCGCAAATGACAAAGGATGCGCTGAAGAGACATAGAATTTGAAAACTGTTTTTCTTAAAGTCCGACTGATGTTCTTTTCATCAAATGAAACAATCGTTATATGAAAATGGGAACAACAACATTGAAACGTTTTTTTTTTTTTCATTTTTTGTAACATCCTTCAAAACCCTTTGATTTTGTTTACTATTTTCCTCATTCAAATTATCTGTACAAATTAACAAAATAACGAAACGTTTTTTCAAGAAACACCTCTAGCGAAAATTCTCTAAAATTTAATTCATCAGAATAGTTTAGATTACGTAGCTCCAAACGCGGAATAAATTGTTCTTTTAACCATATGTTTTTTTTCTCGTTTTGCCAACCAATTTGTTCGTTTTTGCCAGCAAGTGTTCACGAATCATTCCGCATGGTATATCGACATTAATATTATAACATTACAGCACCTTCAAGTTCCTTCGAGTCTAAATTGGATCTTTCGAAAACACTGCGAAATTTTTGTTCAGTTTTTTTCAGAGCGTTATTGAATTGTATCCTGATCCGATTTCTAGTTTCGGAATTACCGGGTAATATGTACAAAAAAATTCAAAACATATGCACTCATTTTTTTCCGAGATGGTCAGTTCAGCCATTCACAAACTTGGTTCAAGATTCAAATGGTTTCACATACCCATAGAACACTAATGTATTTTAATCGAATACGACTCCCGGTTCCGGAATTATATGATGATGTATAGAGAAATATTTATTTTAGGTACGTGTTTCTATACATGACGATGTAAGAACTAATAAAATCCTTTGAACTAGTCATGTAATTACACAGAAAAAAATAATGAATTTTTCAGGTGACAGAATTCTACAAACGACACAATTCACAACTACTTAATTTTTTAAATGGCGCAATATTCCACTCACACAGAATTATACATGTTCGGAGTGTAATTTGCACTCGGCTACCAAGTGCCGCTGTATGGATTTATATTTATCAATTATTCAATGACCAGATATGAGCTCTGCGGTCCAGTCGAGTAACCGATGCGCTTGTGATCTAATGTTTCTCGGTTCAAGTCGCGCTGCTGCTATCGATCTTTTGTTTTTATTTCATTCGAATTCAAGACATGTAATTTTCAAATCACACAATTTTACATGTTCTTGAAAATAAATTTGTATGAAATACGACGCTCCACACGGAACGACCGAAATTAGCTCTGCGCCTAATTCGTATTACTGTTTTTAAATTAGTTGATTTCAACAACAAAATTTCCAAAATAACTATAAAATTAGTTAAAATTGAGAATTTATTTTACTAAAAAAAACTCTTATATTTAGAGAATGTGTTTAGTTGGCGAATACCCTGGACACAAACCAGCAATAATTCAATCCAACACGAAGTTCTCATTGACAACTAATTTTGTTATTAAAATCAGAAATTTTTTTTCTATTTATCTATCACCATCAATGCTGAAGGACAGCACAAAGAAAACAAAAATGAAATGGGTTTTATTAACAAGTTTATTAGCCAAAATCTCATGAAAAGTGTCAAAGTAAAACAATCTATTAAAAAGCTAAAAGTCTTGTTGAAACTGCTTGTAAATTGTTTAGATGTTTTTCGCATGTGTTACGATATATCCATATATATATATAAATTTCTAAACCGATATGTAAAAATGACGTAAACTCTTAGTGGAAAGTGGATTTATTCTGAATTTGTGCGCATTTGAAGCGATTGTGCGTACTAATGTTTTTACGCGGAACAGTGAAGTGAGTTTCGAATGTTGCACTCTAATTGTATATGTCAAACGATGTTTTTGTATCTTACAACCTTCCGGGCTACGCCGTCCGGTGTACTACTTGTATTCGGTTTTTGTTTCCGAGTGCTCAAAGTTTTCAGTGAGAGAGTCGATTTCGCGAAGTCAAATGAAGAAA
The DNA here is from genome assembly GCF_030247185.1 of Malaya genurostris. Lineage (NCBI taxonomy): Eukaryota > Metazoa > Arthropoda > Insecta > Diptera > Culicidae > Malaya > Malaya genurostris. Next base: position 118,285,654 of record NC_080571.1, on the reverse strand, counting down.
ACAGCGATTTAGAAGAAAATATTTCGTAAAGAAGTTTCTGTTTTGTTATGTTCTTTTCTCCAATACAACGTCGTATTTATACCTGCCAATATAGAAAAGACAACCGCAACTGAATTTTTTTTTCGGTAGTAGTGTACCATCTAGTGGCTAGTAGAAATTACGGTGTGAACTTGTTTTCGGTGACAGAGCGCCATATAGCTGCAAATTGCAGAAACCAATTTAACTATTTATGTTGGTTGAAAACAACGTTTTATTTCTCTAATTCAACTGAAAAATTAGTTGAACCGAAATGACGTGTGCCGTAGCTAAGAAATGACAGCACGTGTAATTGGTGAATTCAACTAAAAAAATAGCCATTTCAACAAATGTTCTATTATTATTAAGGGAATGAGGATAAAAAAATTTAAATTAGCAAAAGTAAGATTTTTTTAGTTGTCTCAAAAAATAACTAACTAAAATCAGAATATCAACTAATTTTTTCGCAAAAATGCTGATTTCGGTCTTTCCGTGCAGTTATGTGCATCTTATAAGATGTAAAATCACAAGATTTTTTCGAACTGAACTTGATTTTTGATATATCGGTGCTCTGTTCCTGATATCGGAAGTACCGAAAATAGTGTCCAAAACCCTTTGATTCAGAGCGATGAAACAAGATAAGGAAAAATTCTTCTAAATTGGGCTCAAATTCTTTTTATTTTCTCAAAAATGAACTCACTCAATTTTCTTCGAGATAGCAGAACCGATTTCTACAAACTTAGGCTGATGCCAAAAACGGGAAAAAATCTTTTAAATTTGGGCCAAAACTGTTTGTAAATTGTGCTCTTAGTTTATGTCTGTTCGTCTGTCAAAAGTATTTTTATAAATAGTTTCCCTTCTTTTTTTGTTTTCATTGTTGTTGGCAGTCTTGGGCTTGTTGTTAGTTTCTTTAGCCTTGTTGTACATTGATTGCAGTTGTGAGTTGATTTGATGGTGAAAGTGTTTTTGAAACAGAAGTACTGCGCTCACTAGTTACCGTTGGTAAACGGTTGCCTTTAGTTGAAGATGTCCTTTTTGGCAGCTCCAATGCAGTGCCAACACGGACTGTTCTCATCGAGTCTTGTATGAGCGTCAGCTAACATAGCCTACAAATTTAAACAGTTCTCAGATCGTTGGAGTCTTCTCTGAGAAAACGTTGATAACTCCACTACTTCCGGAATGAATCGATAATAAATATCCACATCGTTCACTTATAATGCTTACCATATTTTACCGACAAGGACAGCAAAATCTGAGATTAGTGTGTATGATTATTGCTTTTCAGGGGCGACACGAGAGGATTGGTTTAAACCACATCGTAATCCGCTGACTTATAATGAAATATTTACCAGATTGAAAGAACAAAATTAGGTCGCTATGAAGAAATTCTTTATTATGGTAAGTTCGGGCAAAAAAAACAAAAAAACGATTGAAACAATGTTTAGAAAAATCATAAATCTGCAAGATAAATATATTATAAAAACATAATATAATTTCTTCTAAATGTAGTTCAAACGTATATTATTCCAAGACGAATCCGGTTCCCCTAAGTCTACTGTCGTTGACCCTCATGATTCATGTAGAAAAACGTGGCCTCAACGACTTCCGATGGATCACCCAAAGCAAAAGGAAGTAATTGTTGCTTTGATTTATGCTTGTCTGCTTCACCCGCCCACGAGTTTGCACTGAGTTCACGACGATACAGTGATGCCGTATTGTTATCAAGCTTTAAACAACTCTTCCTAAGTTCGACCGAAAATGTAGCAACAGAATGAAATTTAGCACAATGTTTAAAAATACATCCGGTGCGGCATGTCTGAGTGCGAAATAGCAAAAAAAATAGCAAACCAGTCTTGTCTTGTTCCTCTGTTCAGCCACGCTGCATTATGCAGCCATATTGCTTGCCTGCATTCCGATGGATGCTTGGTCGCTGCGTCCAATACCTAGTGCATTCAATCATCAACATACACACATCCGACGATTTCAACGCATCATCTTGCTTGACATTGACTTCAGAACTAACCAGGCGCAGTATCGACCACATGGCATGGGCGTGCGTAATGACGCGAACACAGCCAAGTCGCCGCCAACGTTCTCATCAAAATCGGATGTCGGCTGCTGCAGTTGAGGTGAAGATTCAAAGAAATTTTCAAACAACCTCAGATAGATGCTTCCTGCATTGCACTGATTGATTATACTTGGAAATCTGCCTCCCAACAACAGAGGTAAGGAGGTAGTTATTTTGGAAATCAAACAATGTCACTTTTCAGATGACGGTTGATATAGATGAATCCTTGGTCTTTGTCATGACTTAAAATATAATATTATGTACATTCAGGTTTTATTCATGTACAAACGGAAATTTGAATCAGTTCTGTTAAAGTGGTCATTTTATCATCTATAATTAAACAGAGAAAATGAACATCTCTTGAAATGATAATCAGAATGATGATTGAAACATGTATGATTCTAGTAATATTATCCATTTTATTTATATCATTCTTCTATATTCATTTTAAAATAAGTCAGAGGAAACTCATAATTCAAATATATCTCGCTTGTGTATTTCTAAAAAAATCGCACAGAATTTCCTCTCACACTCGTTTCTCCACAGTGATTGCATAGTTTTGTATGTGACAAAAGTAAAAACCGGGCTGCTTAGATGGCTATACTTGAACTTTGATACAATTTCTAATGTCGTTTTCGTTTTTAAATTGCACTACACCGGTGTAGCGAAAGCTGCACTGAAACCGTTCGTTTTTGCCAATTGCACTACACCAGTGCTACACTTTTTCTGCACCGATACCACTGGTGTAGCACTCATCAGAAGTTTGGTGTAGCTCTGTGCAATGGAATCGTTCATTGTAGTCAATGGTTACTGTTTATGTTTTCGTAATTTTTGTTCGTTTATTCATGCCTTAGTGTAGCACTGCACCGGTGTAGTGCAAATTAAAAACGAAAACGCCATAAAAAATATATAATCAATGTGAAAACCGACTTTTGGGCCGAGGTTGGGGAGCCGAATGTCATATACCATTCGACTCAGTTCATCTAGTACGCAAAATACCTGTGTGTGTAACCAAAATACGCACTCGATTTTCTCGGATATGGCTGGGCCGATTTACACAAACTTAGATTCAAATGAAAGGTATCTTAGTCCCACAGTCTGTTATTGAATTTTATCCAGATTAACCTCCCGGTTCGAGAGAAATGATGTAAAATGTACTAAAAAATTAAAGCAGTGCACTTGATTTTCTCAGATACCATTTAACCCATTTTCTCAAACTTAGATTGAAATGAAAGGCAGTATAATCTCACAGCCTGTTTTTGAATGCTATCCGGATCCGACATTTTGAAAAAGTGCATTTGATTTTATTTGAGACCGCTCGACCAATTTTCTTCATCTTAGATTCAAATGAAAGGTCTTACAATCCCATCGAATTGGATTCGAATACGACTTCCGGTTCCGAAATTACAGGCTTATAAATATATGGAACTTATTCTGATTTTACTCAAACGACTAGAACGATTTTCACTATCTTAGATTCGAATTAAAGGTACACTAAGGTCTCTTTTTACACGGTATTTTTTCGCACGGTTTTTTTATACACGGCTTTTTTTACACGGATTCCGGAATTAACACGGTTTTTATTTACACGGTTTTCGCAATTAACACGGTTTCTGATGAGAGTTTAAAAAGCACTATCATTTGTTTTTAGAGAAAAATTTTAAAAAAGGGAACAGGTTGTCTTTAAGAAAACGATTATGAGAACTAATTTAAAGTTTGAAAGTTAACTTAAACCATTCACTCAACAATTCACGAGATCATTGACTGTCGTTCCATAAAATGAATAATCAGTCTTCAGATCTTCAATCCCTATCGTAAATTATACGACGACGTCTATTCCGCTTAGTTGTGGCGTATGATGTCAGCATCGTCATTGATATCAACGAGAATTTCATATAATATAACTCTAGTAGTGATTTACGTCGATGAAATTAGTTGCTTCAGCATTCTTCCTCTTTAATTCTGTCGCTGCGTGTATAGATCTTAATCCAATACCCATGTCGTCCCACTCGTGTTAATAGTCATTTTCAACTAAACTGAAAATGACTTTTAACACTCAAACGCTCGGGTTTGGATTTTCATCGATTTTTTGTTTGCGTCTTTTCAAAAAAAGTCTTTCAGAAGTTTTGTAACCGGTTCCAGTACCCTCTGCGATGGTTGGCCAAATGATTATTTTTTTCAAATTGATGCGTTTTAGTAAATCTTGCACATTTCAGATTGTTCCAGAACTGTTCCCATATACATTTTTAGTTTTTTAGATAGAATACCCCAAATGGCAAAATCGACTTACCCCAAGGCGATCTAGAATAACACCGGTGTTTTTGGACCATATCAACACCGATTAAGGCAGAATGAAATTAAAGAATACCCGGTTTTTCTGACACCAAATGCATCAAGATCGGTCAATTTATTCAGTAGTTACAAATTTTTGAAAAAAAAAATCGATGAAAATCCCAACCCGAGCGTTTGGGTGTTAAGATCGTTAGTGTTTACTACACATCGCACCTTCGGAATTGGAAAGAACTTATTCTCAAGCTTTGTTTGCAGTTTAAGTGTTTATGGGTGGTATTATCAGCACTTATTTAATTGAATGTTAAATGTTAAATTTTAAAACTGACATAAATTATGCATCTAAAACTAGAACACTCCTGAACATCATTATTTTTACGTTTCGTCTTTGACTTATCAGTGCAGAGCAGTTCAAATTGAACTGCTTAGTGCTAAACTCGGCAGTTCAATTCGAACCGCTAAGCAGACGTAAAATTTCTGCTACTTACAGAACACTTTTTGTTTTGCAACGAAGTGCAATGTCTTTTCTGACGTGCCGAAGGGTTAGCCAAATTTTGTGCTAGGGCACATAACCGTTTTCATTATTTTTACGTTTCGTCTTTGACTCATCAGTGCAAATTGAACTGCTTAGTGCTAAACTCGGCAGTTCAATTTGAACCGCTAAGACATTGCACTTCGTTGCAAAACAAAAAGTGTTCTGTAAGTAGCAGAAACTTTATGTCTGCTTAGCGGTTCAAATTGAACTACCGAGTTTAGCACTAAGCAGTTCAATTTGAACTGCTCTGCACTGATCAGTCAAAGACGAAACGTAAAAATAATGAAAACGGTTATGTGCCCTAGCACACAATTTGGCTAACCCCTAAATGCCTCCTGAACATGTTCTTAGGCACCTGAATATTATACATTTCCGAATCTGACTTTCGGTTCCAAAACTAGAGGGTGATATGAGTAAATAAGCGAAAAAATGTTCACAAATTATTCTCGGCGATGACGATTTTACCAAACGTACACTCGTAGAAAAAATGAGTTACACATGACGTAAATCCAAGCATGCCGTGGGATGATAAAAATAAAAATAAAAATTATTAGAACAAATTCAGCAGCTAGAAGTTTTATATAGAAGATCGATAAGAGAAAGTTCAGCAGCTGCAAGATTCATATGGGTGGTCTATAATATAACTGAAATTGAAACAAACGTTTCCCCAGTATGCCGATTTAGTTTTATTTATTCGAGCAGTTCTACTGTCAAATTTAAACTGGTATACACTGCCGTTCAATTTTTTCTATATTTGAATTACAAACAAAAATATTTAACAATGTTTTCCTGTTGAAATAACTTCAAACTTTTTCATATATCGTGTTGGTTTATGACCAAACAAACTCATTTCGACTATACTGAGCCCCGGTTATGCTACAAAAGGTGATTCCTAAATAGATATGACTGAACCGATTTTCACTAACTTAGGGCATATTCAGTAGTGTTCTAGTTCTAGATGCATAATTTATGTCAGTTACAAAATTTAAATCTGAATTTAATGACAAGAAAAACTGGCAGCCCCAGCAGTGTTTTACTCGTGTTTCAAATATACAAAAAATAGAACGGCGTCGTAGACCAGTTTTAAATATGACAGAAAAACTGGTCGAATAAATAAAACTAGAACGGCTTGCTGGGGATACGTTTGTTCCAGTTTTTGCTTCCATATGGAACATATGGCTGCTGAATTTGCTCTTAGATTCAAATGAAAGTCCAAGAAACCATAGACGACTGTTGAATTTTATTCAGATCTGATATCCGGTTCAGGCATTATCGTATGATGAGTGTTATAAATTCCAAATCGTCACGCAAAGAGCGTAAACACTTATCGCAACTGTTATAAAAACGATTACAATTTGTAAGTTTTGTTAGTGTATGGCCAAATGAACCTGCATCGGCATGTTTGGCTTCCGGTTTCTGGTTCCGGAAGTTCTTGAAATAGTAAACAAAACGCTAAAACGGAACTCACTACGATTTCTCAGACTGGTTCTCACATACTTAGATTTAATTGATTTTTGCTGTAATTTTTTTTATTCTGACTTTCGGTTCAAAAAATGTAGGATGATGAGTGTTCAAAATTTCAATTCACCATTCAAAATGTCTCAAAGTCGATCGTGTCTACATCAGTAATTTTAGTTCTAAATTTGAACGAACGTGATATGATAAAGGAACAAAATAATTAATAGTTTCAGTGATATTGTTAATAATATAAATAGAAATAACCCACAAATGGTCCGAACTCCAAAGCTAAAGTAAAGCCAATTCCTTTTGTAACGTTTGATCATTTTGCTTCAACAGACTCCGCGGCGATTCTGAACATACAGAACCATTGTATTGCTAGTGCTACGATCCTTGTGGCAGGATGAATATTTGAAGTGAACTTCGGTTTCCCCGAATTTGATAAATATGGTAAAAATGTTTAAGTGCACGGTAATTTGAATTCATGTTCCTATTATTTGTAATATAACGACTGATATCCGGAAACGAATCCAGGTTTGGCTAAAAGCAATTCTCTTGCAGCAAAATAAAATGCGGTTTTATTATTTGCTTACGTTTTCTCTCCGATTTTCAAATACAGTGGCAGTTCAACATGAACCACAACGCATACAGAAAGCTGATGGTGATACATTGTCTTTTCCGATGTCCAAACCAGTGTAAATTAATAAAGTAAAATCGTCTCTTATTTATAAAGTAAAATCGTCTCTTGTTTCAAAATTACAAAAAAAAAACGATTCACACATCCAAGAATTGATGTTTCGAGATTGCAGCAACTGCACAGGCCGGTCCAGAGAGCCATTGAAAGGGAAAATGTGCTCCTTCAAGCGAATTTGTTTCCTTTTCTCACTGTGCGCACATGTTTAAAATCGTTGTAACACCTTTCCTTATGAATATATCCTACGCACACCCCAAGCAATAAACTGTAGGCCTGCGTAGCTAGAAACGTGGACACAGAGAAGGAAATAAAAGATTTAGAAGATGAGTAGAAACAACACGTGTCTCTAGGAAGTAAGCTGTGCCTTTCCCTTTAAACGGAGAAAAACAAAAGAAACCCCAAGATCTTTGAACCCTCGACGTGTTCACCAGGATCACGTTGCTACGTGGTTCAGTTTGGTAGTGAGAATTTTCCCTTGGATTTTCTCACTGACAGTATGTTCGTGGTTGTATGTTGTTATTTCTACTGGAAGTCACTGACTTCGATTCCGCGTGCTAGGAAGGTCAACAACCGCCTAAAGATTTAGTTGATGATGTGCTTCCTTGTTGATGTATGGAAACGTAAGCCACTCACGTTGTGAAAAAATACTTTCGTATCGATAGACAAAATACTACGAACAGGGGTTGGCTGCTTCAACACATGCGTACCTAGATGCATTTCCCTCAGGTCGATTCTGATCTGATTCCATAAACGTGTTATTTCACAAGTAAATGAAAATGGCTGGAAACATTTTATTTTATTCGGGACGCCAGTGAACGGACGGAAAGCGGTTACCAGGCCGACTGTTCAGGGGTCTGAAATTTCACGGAACACCGTATGGAACATGTCATTCAGTCCACGGTTTATGGCCACCTATATGTAAAATGTAATAAAATATTGCGATCCCCCGTAGAACGGTTGCATCATGTTTCCTATAAGAATTATAACCAATTCCGATAACGCCATAGATTCGATGAGCGCCAAGAATTTTGAGCAATTTTAAATGTATGTATGTAGTAAATATGATATGATAGTAAAATTAAGAGCAAATCAATGAATTCTTAGCTCTATGGCATATTTAGTGAGTAATAAATTTAACATCTTCATAATCATTATTAACAAAACTAACACAAATGCTTGTGCTGTCTGTTGTTTAAGTTTATTTCCTCTTGAAAAAAAACCGACTTTTCAATTGGCCTCTGTTGAGGAGCCGAATGTCATAAACCATTCGACTCAGCTCGACGAACTGAGCAAATAGTTGTGTGTATGTAACAAAAAATATGCACTCACTTTTCTCGGAGATGGCTGTACCGATGTTTGCATTTATATTCAAATGTAGGGTTTTATGATCCCATAGCCTGCTTCATATCATCCCGATCCGAAAGCGAAAACACAGGGTAATATGCACCAAAAAAATGGGAAAAATATGCACTCATTTTTCTCAGAGATGGCTAAACCGATTTTCACAAATTTATGGCGTTTTTCATTGAAAAACACTGGTGGTGTAGATTGTTCTGATTTTGCACTTTCGAGTAGAAATTACAATGAAACACTGTCAAAAAATTGCACTTCTGCTCGAAAGTGCAAAACCGGAGCAATCCATGCAACCAGCGTAAAAGGTATTACAGTACCATAGCCTGCTATTGAATTTGATTTGGATCCGACTTCCGGTTTCGGAGTTACATGGTAATATGTGCAAATTAATGAAAACATGTGCACTCGATTTTCTCGGAGACGGTTGAACCGATTTTCACTAATCAAGATTTCTACAGCTTTGTAAACTTCCTGTTCCGGAATTACAGCGCGATAAGTAAAAAATTCCATCAATTCCGTAAGTATTTTTCCCCAGTATATAGATAGCAAAAATAGGCCCATAAAACTCACTGATAAATGCTTCTAGTATGCTGAACTTGTTAGTTGGTGGATATATAAACTTTATTCGGTCCTACTGGTGTTCCGTTTTCTGTTCCGGAAGCACCAAAAGTAGCGAAGGAAAACTCTAAAAGAGGAACTCGATTCGATTTCTCAGCAATGGTAGAATCAATTTTCACAAGTCTTGATTTAACACGAAGCTTCCATTATCTTAGAAGTAACTGTTCAATTTCATCCGGATCCGACTTCCAATTCCGTAAATACAGGGCGATGATAATTATCATGATAATAATGACCATATTAAAAAACTAATGATAGCAACAACACTGCGACTACTATATGTTCGAGGCATTCATAATCGGCCGATTTTGATACTTCTACAAATCAAATTCAATATAACAGAGTTTTTGCTATTAATCTAAATAGGGTTATTTTGTACCAATAGTCATCTTATTAGCAAAGTCCCCTTCTTATTTTATGGATTACTCGACTTTCAATTAACAAATTATGATGAAACTGGAAACAATGTCTTTGCATCGGCTCTAAGAAGCAAAACCTGTTTTACTCCTCATTGAAGAATTATAAAGCTAGTTTAAATGATTTCGCTCGGTTTTACATCGTCTTGCATAGACACAATCTTGAAATCGAAATTTCTACACTTATTCACTCCGAAATTGAAAGTCAGTTGGTAAAAACCGATTTTCACATTTATGTTAAACTCTCTAGATTTTATTCAAGTTTTCTACAAAATTTATTGACATAATCATCTAGTGATATTTATAAAAATATAAGTAATATGAGAAAGGCATCATTACACAACTGGGTGGATTAGAAAAGGTTTTTCCCTATTTTTTTTCCACTAACGAGCTATGAAATTTGCCTAGCCCACCAGTTGTGAAATTGACGACAAAATAGTACAACATTTGCCGAATCTTTGTTACAAATTACCGATCAGTACAGTTAAAAATGACATGAGGTAGTTACTGACTATAAATTATACACGCAGCCCATCTGGATTCGATCCCCAACCCCGCACATAAGGTCAGAAAACTTTTCTGTCCCGAAGAGGCGATTGACCTAAAGGTTAAAGTCTCTATAATCTATAATAAAAAGAAAAAAAATAAACTGTATAATATTTTCCGAATATTATACAGTTCCTGAACAAGGGCCGCATTATAAAACTAAAAGCTAACGATTCTTCGTACGAGCACTAATACGAAAAAGTCGATTCAACTTGGTTGTTTAATTAATGTCAACCCAGTACAGTTGAAAATGACAACTCGAACAAACTCCTTAAAAATATCATTTATGAACATTTACGCTGCACGATCATTCGGATCTTATTCGCGAGTTCGGATTTATGAGTTTTTGAGTGTAGTAGACTAATCAGAATGGTAAAATTCTAAAATAAAGCACATCAAATTGCGCCAATTTACAGGTCTTGAGCATTGATTTCCAATCAAGGTCGAGCAAATTCCGTCTAATTCGATAATCGGGTTCAGGAGCCTAAAAAAAGCGATCAATACGGCCCAGAATAAATCATCAGTTTCTCGGAAATTTATCGATTCTCATTAAGTTGGGCTCAAATGAAGTCATCCTACCTCATGATATACTGTTCAATTCCATACAAATGATTGTTTCGGTTCCGGAGTTACGGAGTCTGAGTCTGATCAAATATGAAATTCCTTTTAGAGTTATGATTGAAGACAACCATCTAACAAAATTTCATGATTGACAAAACTTGGTGATTAATCATCATAAGATAGATGTGGTAGATGTTTACTCATTGCGTTATGACGCAAAATCAAAAATATCAAAAAAGTCTGCCCTGTTCCCAAAGCACGTAGACCAAAATTCAGCACTTTAGCATTGATAGACACATTTTTGCGTATCTCCAAAAATCCAGTAGGACACACGATAACTTGATACTCGGTTCCGGAAGCCACGGAAATAGTGATCACCTGTGCTAGTAATGATTTGAATTGAAATCCAATCCAAAAACACATCAATCGCCTTAAGTTAAAAATCACATAGGCAGAATTCTTTCTTCAAAATTATTTTAGTTCGGGTAGCAATACTAGTTTTAAATTTTCAAATATGAATTATGCAACCATTGCCACAGAACACGAATATACACGAATATTCAGTCGGTATATTATTAGAGAACAGTACATTAAACAGTTGACAACAGTTAAAATTTTCATCACAATTAAAGACACATGTTAACAAAAAAGTCAATTTTTTTAAAAGAAAATAGTGATTCAAGCAACTAACCTTTCCTGATCTTGCAACTTTAGATTATTTCATCCTAAATCTTTCAAAAAATCAATTGTAATCCAAGCCTCGAGTGATGTAACCGTGAGTTCGATTGCGCCTTCTCGTACACTTTTTCGAAAAAATTGTTATAATGCACTATTTATGATACTTCCAATTATTAATTACTTCTTTTTACTTCCTCAGGAAAGTACACAAATAAATAAACAAATATACAAAAAATTATCACTTGACGGACGTACAGAAATTTTCCACAAAAAATTCCTGTTATTCGCTCAGCGAATTCGCTACATTCTGTTCTATTTAAATAGAAACGGCGCGACCGGAATGTCGAAGACCGGCGAGATGTTGCGTCTACGAAATGAAAGTGAAAACTAATCCTCAAGGAAGAGTAGACACGTTTGGTACTTCTTTTGCTGTTCAGCGTGGCGGGACTATTCGGCAGACAGAAGCAAAAAGGAAAACGGATGAGATGCAATGATACAAGGGAAAATGCGTTTCCACCGAGTGTCTTTCAAACGTTGCGTGTATTCAAACGTGTATGCTTATATTAAAATACAAATAGACGAAAAATTCGTAAAAGGTAGTTCAAAAGCTGTTGAAATAAACAATAAACATAATCATACACATATTCTCAGTTCATCTAGGTTGTAATCAATGTTCATTATATTGTTTGGAAGGGTGTTCTTAGCAATACAATTTTTATTTCGGAACCATATACTACTCCAAAGCTACTTTGCCAATTGGTGTTTATTTGAGTACTCACCAGAGTAAAACTAAAGGAATACTTCAATAATATTTCCGTACTATGTCAACTATTTATGATCGTTATAGAGTACAAAACACATAACTTTCCAAAATCACACTAAATACCGCTTTCTAATCCTCCAAGTGGTGTGATATTAGTTTTCTCTTATCATCCAAATCATTGCAATATGTCCTTCTAAGAGCAGATTTTTGAAACAAATTTAAGTAGATGAAATAATTTCCAGAATGATTCGGATGATTCCCAAAAGGCAGCTTTATCGCTTGAACTCCCAAACCTCCATTTACGAACCTTATATCGTAAAGGATCACAAACGCAGATTTGGGAGTAAAAGAATTGAACTTGATCATTGGAAAAGAGTGGGATTTGTTGCATCACTTATTCAGTTATATCTTCGGAACAATAAGTGTGCATCATGATCTACTGACATTCAGGCCCGCCGAGAGAAAATACGGGCCCGGGGGATTGCAATATTATGGGCTATACCTGATTCACATGCCAAATGAGATTTTATTTTTAATATTTTTTATTATGAAGAATAAAAATCAATTTAAAATATTCGAGTTTCCGGGCCCCCTGAAAAAGTCCTGGCCCGGAGGGACCATATTATAGTTTCCAAAAGAGCCAAATTTTCGAAATCAGTTGAGCCATATCCGAAATAATTGAATGGATAAAAGAATGTAGGAAAGAATTCAGAATTCAGTATTCAGCCATTTATTCTTGGAACTTGATACATGATCCAATAGTAACAGTCAAACGTCATTAATTGCAAGTGTACTATTCTTTCTATAAAATTCACATATTTTCTGGTAGCAATAATTCTTATAAATTGCTTTGAAAACTATATTAAACTGTATTAAAACCTGAACTGTATTAATCGATCTAGTGGTGTGAAAAAAAACTGTAATAATCGATCTAGTGGTGTGATCGTCACCAGATAATCTTACTTCGACTATACTAGTCACTCGAATTTAGGTTCCGGAAGTACCGGTAATAGTGGCCAAAATTCAAAAATGGAACTCACTTCGTTTTCTATGAGATGAAATGAAAGTTCAAATCAAAGGTCTTATGGTTCCATA